>NC_056729.1:32860653-33010653 GCF_019279795.1 Protopterus annectens
AAGCAGATGAGGTTCTTAAAAAGATGGAGGAAAAAGCTAAATCTATGCAAACTGTTAAAGATTTCTTACGGGTAGAGCCACCCAGATTCAATAGGCATTGACCTTCTAAAAACTGGTCCTTTCCAGTCCCTACCAAGTCTTCTCAGCCCAAACCCAGGGGCAACAGACCACCAAGGCTACAGTCTCTGGGTACGCAGAGATCTAAACAATGGAATGCTCCCCTCTCAAAAAAAGGGAGTAGTAAGCCACCCCCTTATGGAAAAAATTCACAGTGACTTGTCTATCATCCTTCCCTGCCATGCCAAAGTACTTACACCCCTAGGAGGAAAACGCGCCCTGCATGCAAAAAACTGGATGTTCATTACCCCGGACCGATGGGTTCTAAACATTGTATCCCAGGGGTACAGATTCTACTTCCACTGACAGCCAACCCCAAGCGGGTTTCCAGACCTTCCTCCAAACGATTGGGCAGAGGCTCAAAAGAAAGTACTTTCTCTTCTCAGTATCAGGGCTATTCAGCCTGTTCCAATAGTGGAAAGAGGACAGGGTTTCTACTCCAGACTGTTCCTGTTCCTCAGAAAAGAGGGCTCTTGACACCCTGTCCTGGACCTGTTCATTCTCAACACCTTCCTTGTGACCCCAAAACTCAAAATGCTTACACTACAGCAGCTGCTTCCTATGCTAGCCAAGGACTCCTGGCTAGTCACCCTAGACCTAAAAGAAGCTTATCTGCACATCACCATAAGGGAATCTTGCAGGAAATATCTACATTTAAGGGCAGGCTCTATGCACTATCAGTTCTCTGCACTTCCCTTTGGCTTATCTACTGCGCCCAGGGTATTCACAAAGTGCTTAGCTCCAGCCATTGCATACTGCAGGCAGTGAAATATTCAAATTTATCCATACTTGGACGATTGCCTGATTCAGGCGGACAGTCAGGAATTGCTACTTCAGCACCTGGTATTTGTAAAGAGACTTCTAACTTCTCTGTGGTACACCATCAACGAAAATAAATCACATCTGGTGCCCAGCCAAAAGATTGTATTCCTGAGAGCAAGCTTGAGCACAACTTCCCAGGTGGCATTCCTTACTCCAGAAAAGCAGGTTTATTTGACAAACTACTTTAAACTAATGGCCACCAAAACCCAGCTGTCTGCCAGAAAAATACTGCAAGCCCTAGGGTTCATGGCCTCATGCATTCTACTAATTCCATATGCAAGACTGCATATGAGGAAACTTCACTGGTACTTTAAAAGTCTCTGGTGCCAACATTCTCAGGACCTGTAAACAATTATTCCAAACCCTGACAACAGACACATCAGACTATGCATGGGGGCTCACATGGCTGGCGAATGCATTCGACACAAATGGAGCCAAGGGCAAATTCACGTATATATCAATCAAAAAGAAATGTTAGCTATACAGATGCTCTGACAGCCTTCAAAAACCGTATCCTTCCAGGACAACTCTTGATAAAGACAAATAACACCACAGGTATGTGGTTCATAAACAAGCAGGGGGGAACTGATTCCTACCTACTCTGCAGGTTAGCCATGGCCCTGTGGAACACAGCCTTGAACAACCAAGTGCACCTGCAGGCTCAATTCCTGTCAGGCAAACAAAATTCACTGGCAGACTTAAGCAGAAATCTACTGGACCCGACCCACACAATTGGAAACTGGAACCCAGCTCATTCAAACTTCTAATCCACAGGTGGGGGACACCAGAGGTGTACCTCTTTGCCTCCCCCCAAAACCATCATTTGAGCAAATTTTGCACCAGAAATCCCCACAGCCAAGCATGGAAAGTGGATGCCCTATCCTTTACATTGGAAAACCTCTCAATTTATGCCTTTCCCCCTCTGCCCCTCCTCTCAAAAGTACTACTCAAGATCAAACAGGACAAATCAAGGATAATCCTTATTGCTCCGGACTGGCCCCGCCAGCAGTGGTACCCACTCCTACGCAGTCTGGCAGCAGTGCCACCCTAGCACCTATATCAGCCCCCCTCCCTGCTGTCCCTGCAGGAGGGACAGATTTTGCATCTTCAGCTGCAAACCCTGTACCTTGCAAGCCTGGCTTATTCCCTGAATTCTCCACCAGCAACCCTCAGCAAACAGGTGCTGGTAGTCATCCTTCAGGCCATACGGCCTAGGACTAAGGAAATCCTGTTCAGAAAAATGGAAAAGATACTGTTCTTGGAGCCAGTCTCAAGGAAAGGACACAGCCGTGCCCACCGTACCTCAAATCCTAGATTACCTAACAGAGCTGCTCCACAAAGGCCTATCCTTTTCTTCTATTAAGATTCATGCCTCGGCCATCTCAGCTCCTTATAATACTGAGCCACCTCTCTTTTCTCACCCTCTCGTCAAACAGTTCCTGAGAGGAGCTAACAATTTAAGACCCCTGAGGAGAGCACCCACCCCTGCCTGGGACCTTAACTTTGTACTAGAGAAGCTCACACTTCCCCCTTTTGTGCCTGCTGCTACAGCACAGTTAAAATTCCTCTCTTGGAAAACGGCCTTACTTCTGGCCTTCACTTCAGCATGATGAGTGTCTTAATTTACAGACACTAATGGCTGTGGAACCCTTCATTATTTTCCATGATGTCAGGGTTTCCCTCAAGACTAACCCATCTTTTATGCCCAAGGTGGTATCCAGTGTGGCTCTAAACCAATCCATCCATTTACCAACCTTTTTCCCTAATCCTCAGAATAAAGGGGAAAGGATTCTGCAGTCCTTAGACGTGTACAGACAACTCGGGTTCTACCTTGACAGGACTAAGCCTTTCAGAAAATCTGACCAGCTGCTAGTCAGCTTTGCTACAGGGGCAGAGGGCAAGGCCATTTCAAAGCAAACCATTTCCAAATGGATAGAACACTGCATCCATTTCTGCTACAAGCACCATGGAAAACCTATCCCACAGGGGATCAGAACTCATTCCATTAGGGCTATCTCAACTTCTACAGCATTTCTTAGGGGAGTCCCTACCAAGGGACATCCTGGAAGCTGCAACCTGGAGTTCTGTACACACCTTCACCAAGCATTATCACTTGTCTGTCTTTTCTAAATCCAGAGCTGGATTTGCCATAGCTGTCTTACAAGGCCTGCTAGCCAGCCCTACTATTTCTTGACTGCCTCCACTCTTCCTCAGCTGTGGGAATCAACCCAAGTGTGATGACTGCAACAGTGAAACACAAAGAACATAGTACAGGTGTGTACACTTACCATAAATGTAGATGTTCGAGTGTATTCACTGTTGCAGTCCTGGTTACCCTCCCTCCAGCCCCCCTGACTCTTCTATGCTTTCTACCTATCCTCCTTTTGGCCATATCTTATGGCTATGGTATTTACTTTTTACTGGAGGTGTTCCACACCATATAATTGCTTCCTATTTTGGGGGCTCCTGACATCTGGGGCACGAAAAAGTGATGTAATGGCGTCGGCTGCATGTTTTATACCCCTGACGACCTGACGTTATTGAAGAGGCGAACGCATCCGACGCAGAAATCCCAAGACTCTGGTATTCGGGCCAGCTGAGGGCTACCTGCAGTCAGGTAACCCCAAGTGTGATGACTGCAACAGTGAATACACTCTAACATCTGCATTTATGATAAGTGTACACAACTGTATTTTCCTGTCTTGGAAAACAGCCTTCCTGACTGCTATTACTTCAGCTAAAAGAGTGTCAGAGCTTCAGGCCTTATTGATTAAACCTTCTTACATGATCTTCCATAAAGACAGGGTATCTGTGTGCACTAATCCTTCTTTTCTGCCAAAAGTGGCCTCAGAATCAGACATTAATCAGGTTATCAAGCTTCCTGTTTTCTTTCCGTACTTTCAGAATAAGGGCGAATGTAAATTGCACCTGCTGAATGTTCATAGACAATTAAATTTTTATTTACACAGAACAAAGGCCTTTTGCAAGTTTGATCAAATCTTTGTTTCCTACTTTAAGCCCTTTTTAGGAAAACCTGTATCGAAAGTCACCATTGTTCGTTGGATCTCTCAGTTTATACTCCTGGTGTATTCCACCAAAGGATTGATGTTCTTCATCTCACATATTGCTGCAGTCCTTACATATGGGTAGTCCGCTGTCCTCGGTCGGCCCGAATACCAAAGTATAAGGCTGACGTCGGTCAAGGCGCTTAAAACTGACATCAGGACGTCAGGGTACAAAAGCGCATGACCGACGTCATATCCTCAGTCTTTTTTGCCGCATGGTCCGATGCAGAAGCAGCGTTGCAAGTGCCGTTCGGCGTTCTGAAATTTTTCGAGTTCGGAGTTTCAGACCGAATCAAAGTTGGCTAAGTACCCCGTTGGGGAATATTTTGGTTTTTTCTTGCCTCAGTGTTTTACCGGATGTCAGAAAAAGTGAATAACTGTATTTCTTGTGGGAAACAGATACCGCATAGGGATTATCATTCTTTGTGTATTCCTTGTTTGGGGCCTGAGCACGACGTTGTTGGGTGTCGCTTTTGTGCTAGGTTCAATAAACGCACTATTAAGAAGGTTAGATTGTGCTAGGTTGGTCTTCGAAGCGGTGCAATTATAATATGCCGTCGGATTCTCCAGCCCGCTTCTTCAAGAAGCGCAAAGACAAAGCAGTTAAACCCAGGCAAGAAGAGTCGTCCGTTCCGGACGTCGGTTCTTTAGAGGCGTCAGTGGAACCGGTGGTTCCTACGGAGGCTTCTCTGGAGTCCCAGGGGGAGACTTTGTTATTGCAGGATGTGGTCTCTCAGGAGGCAGGCCAGGCTGAAGGGGCTTCCCAAGTTACTGTACTCCCCTCCCTTCCTAGGGTGGTTAGACCATCTCCTTCTGTTTCCAAAGCTTCTCCCAGAGGCAGGCCAGGTTTAGCTTCTGTTGGTGTCACTCCTAGTACAGCAGGGTCTGTGCCCAAGAAGCACATGCTTAAAATGGCAGAAGATTTGATTACTCTGATTAGAGGTTCTTTGCCTCCTCCTGATAAGAGGCCTAGGGTGGAGCCAGAGTTGGGGAGTTTTGAGCAGGCTTCGGATGTTTCTGAGTCTTCGGCTGAAGACTTGCAGGAGTACTCTCCTTATTCTGATTCTGATGCAGATGATTCGACTCCTTCTGCTTCTCCTCCAGAGGATTTTTCTTTTTCAGAGACTCTTCATTCCATGAGGGAACATTTTAAGTGGGAAGGTCAGGACTTCTCTGATTCCAGGAAAAGGCTTAGGGAATTTTTGCTTTTGCCCCAGCATAGGCCCTTGGCTATACCTCCTGTTCTGGATGTTGTGGAAGATGTGTTTGCAGAGGCTTCACTTAATCCTGATTCTCTACCTCCTGCTCCTGTTAAACCGGATAGGTATTACAGGGTACCTGAGGCTCATAAATATCTTTATAAGAGTCCTAGGGGACCCAGAAACTGTTAGTCAGGGACCTAAGGGTGTCAAGGCCTCTGTTGTAAAAAAATCCGGTTCCTCCAGATAAAGAGGCCAGAGCTTTGGATAGATGGGGAAAGAAAGTCTATACATCTTCTACCCTAGCTATGAGGGCTTTGAATTGCCAGTTTCATATGTTGAAATATCAAAACTATCTTCTTTCTCAATTGAAGTCTAAGGTGGATGCTCTGGCGGAAGGCATTGAGTGTAAAGAGTTACAAGATTTGGTGCATGTTTCAGAGCAGGTGGGTAAGCATTCTTTACAATGTGGTTTTGATGCTGTACAGGCCTCGTCTAGGGTGGCTGCCACTGGTTCAGTTCTTCGCAGGCACGCATGGCTGAGGGACCAGAATTTATCTGACCATGTTAAGACAAGGATTTTGGATGCTCCTTTACAGTCTGATGTGTTGTTTGGTTCATCTGTGGAGTCAGTCTTGAAGAAAATGGAAGACAAGGCTAAGTCCATGCAGGCTGTTAAAGATTTTTTGCAAGTACAGCCTCCAAAGTTTAGTAGGAATTGGCCTGCTAAGGGGTGGACGTATCCTACTTATGATTCTCAGTCTAGGGGTAGATCTAGACGTGGTAGGGGCAGAGCTCAGAGTTCTTTCAGACCTAGAACGGGGAGTTCTCCTGCACAATCTTCGGGTGAGGGCAGGGGCCAGTCCTTTCGTAAACAGGCCCAATGACCTACCTTTTCAGCTGCCAGATCCTTTTTGCCTGGCAGCTCCTTTGGGAGGAAGGTTGGCACTCTTCAAGGAAAATTGGAATTTGATTACCCAAGACAAATGGGTATTGGATATCATACACCGAGGTTACAAGTTTTATTTCCATACCTTGCCTCCTTTCAAAGGCATGCCGGACATTCCTCCTCAGCAAAGACTAGAGGCTCACAAACAAATTTCTCTGCTACTTCAAATAGGGGCCATACAACCGGTCCCTCTGCCAGAAGTGGGCCTAGGATTTTATTCTCGCCTGTTCCTAGTACCAAAGAAAGGGAACACGTGGAGACCAATCTTGGATTTATCTATCCTCAACACATATCTGGACATTCCCAAGTTCAAAATGTTGACGTTACAACAGCTTTTACCTCTTCTGGGCAAAGATCACTGGATGGTGACTCTGGATCTCAAGGAGGCTTACTTTCATGTTCCTATCAGGCTCAGTTGCAGAAAGTATCTGCGTTTTCGGGCTGGGACTTCTCATTATCAGTTCTCTGCATTGCCCTTTGGCTTATCTAGTGCGCCCAGAATGTTCACGAAGGTTCTGGCTCCAGTGATAGCTTTCTTCAGGCTAAGAGGAATACAGATCTATCCTTATTTGGACGATTGCCTGATTCTGGCCCAAGGAAAGGACGAGCTTCTTCATCATTTACAGTATGTGATTGCAGTGCTAAGATGCCTGGGGTATTCTGTGAACGAAATAAAGTCCAGTCTAGTACCCTCTCAGGACATGTGCTTTCTGGGTGTGAGACTGAATACAGCATCCCAGATGGCCTTTTTGACCCCGGACAAACAAAAGAATCTGTCTCTTTACTTCCGTCAATTGTCTCATCAGTCCAGGCTGACTGCAAGGACAGTCCTTCAAGCCTTGGGGTTCATGGCATCTTGTATTCTGGTGCTTCCCAATGCCAAACTGCATATGAGGAAGCTACAGTGGTATCTCAAAAATGTGTGGACACAGCACTGCCAAGATATGGACACTGTCATTCAGATAATACCTTGCATTCAAAAGGAATTTTTGTGGTGGGCTCAGGAATGTCACCTAAACAAGGGACTCTCTGTGACCCGGCCAGAGGCGAGTCAGATTCTAACGACAGATGCCTCAGACAAAGCTTGGGGAGCTCATCTAAATGGAAAGTGGGTACAAGACACGTGGCCTGCCAGACTTCAACATCTACATATCAACTTGAAGGAGATGTTAGCAGTCCAATTTGCATTAATAGCTTTCAAGGATTTACTTCTTCCAGGGCAGGTGTTGGTTCTAACAGACAACACAACTGTCATGTGGTACATCAACAAGCAAGGGCGAACGCATTCTTATCCTCTATGCAGACAAGCAATGATTTTGTGGGAGACTGCTCTCAGTTTACAGCTAAATCTTCAGGCAAGGTTTCTGCCGGGAGCACAGAACTCCTTAGCAGATGTGTTGAGCAGACAAATTATGGATCCCCACGAGTGGAAATTGGATCCTCATGTGTTTCAGAAATTGACAGTGTTATGGGGAACTCCAGACATAGATCTGTTCGCTTCTCCACTAAACTACCAGCTGCCAAAGTTTTGCACAAAAAGGTTTCATCCCACAGCTTGGAAAGTGGATGCTCTCTCATTCAATTGGAGCAATCTTCATGTGTATGCCTTTCCACCTCTGCCTCTCCTCCCAAAGGTACTCCTGAAGGTCAGACAGGACAAGCCAAAGATGATTTTAATAGCTCCAGATTGGCCTCGACAGCACTGGTACCCATTACTGAGAAGTCTGGTACGGGAGCCTCCATGGCCTTTGCCTTTAATTCCACACCTGCTATCTCAGGAGAACAGTCATTTACTCAATGTCAAACTTCACTCTCTGCATCTAACAGCCTGGCATATTCTGTTTTAAACCCTAGAGGGTCTCAGCTTCCACAGCAAGTTTTGAATGTTATTTTGGAGGCCAGAAGGCCTAGTACAAGGAAAGTGTACACAGATAAATGGAGGAGATTTTTATTTTGGAGTACAGCAAAGGAATTTGATGTTTCTCAGCCTAATCTAAGTGTGGCTGTGCAATATCTTACTGAGTTACTGGACAAAGGTTTGTCCTTCTCCTCTATTAAGGTTCATGCTGCAGCGATTTCTGCTCACTATGACTGTGACCCACCATTGTTTTCGCATCCTTTGTTTAAACAATTCCTTAGAGGGGCAAAGAATATAAGACCCACCCCAAGAGCTCCTACTCCTGCTTGGGACCTCAATTTTGTGTTGGAGAAACTCACTCTACAACCTTTTGAGCCTGCAGCTACTGCCGAGTTGAAATATTTATCATGGAAGACTGCTTTTTTGTTGGCCATTACCTCTGCGAGAAGGGTTTCTGAATTACAGGCCCTTATGGCGGTTGAGCCTTTCTTAATTTTCCATAAGGATAGGGTATCATTACGTACTAATCCTTCCTTTATGCCTAAAGTGGTTTCTAGTGTGGCTTTAAACCAAACTATTCATTTACCTACTTTTTATGCAAACCCCCAAAATAAAGGGGAAAAGATTTTGCACACTTTGGACATACACAGGCAGTTGCGATATTATTTGAGCAGAACTAAAGGGTTCAGGCAGTCTCAGCAGTTATTTGTTTCATTTGCTTTGGGTTCTCAGGGCAAGCCTGTTTCAAAACAAACTATTTCTAAGTGGATTGGGTTTTGTATTGCTTTCTGTTATTCTCATCATGGTAAGGAGATTCCAGCTGGGATTAGGCCTCATTCCACTAGGGCTACTGCCACTTCTACAGCTTTTTTAAGGGGGGTGGCAACTAAGGATATTTTGGAGGCAGCTACTTGGAGTTTAGTGCATACTTTCTCTAAGCATTACCACCTTCCACTTTACTCTAAATCTAGGGCTGGTTTTGCCACTGCAATTTTACAGGGCATTTTGGCAGCCCCTAATGCTTTATAGTTTTGCCATCCTCCCTTACCTCTGCTTTGGGATTCTACCCATATGTAAGGACTGCAGCAATGTGAGATGAAGAACATAGTACAGTTTTGTACCTACCATAAATGTAGATGTTCGAAGATCCACATTGCTGCAGTCCAATTTACCCTCCCTCCTTCCCCTCTGTAGTTAGAGGCGGTTGTGTGGTTTGGGTTGTGAATATTGTAAATATTGTAAATTTTGTAAATAGGATCAGTGCAGGGGTGGTTGGTTGGTTTTTTGCTGTCTTTGGGTTTTGGCCTTTCTTTTTAGGGCCTTCTGACATCTGGGGCAAGAAAAGACTGAGGATATGACGTCGGTCATGCGCTTTTGTACCCTGACGTCCTGATGTCAGTTTTAAGCGCCTTGACCGACGTCAGCCTTATACTTTGGTATTCGGGCCGACCGAGGACAGCGGACTACCCATATGTAAGGACTGCAGCAATGTGGATCTTCGAACATCTACATTTATGGTAGGTACAAAACTGTACTTTTCTGCCAGGTTAAGTTAAGTCGCAGGTCTATGGCTACTTCAGCTGCCTTTTGGTCCAGGGTTTCCTTGGATGACATTTGTTCACCAGCTACCTGGGCATCTTCACATACTTTCATTTCCCATTACAAGTTGGATCTTATTTGCAGAAGTAGGTCATCCTTTGGCTCATCTGTGCTACGGAATATTCTTCCATGAGGGTGTCTCAGAGTTTTACTATCTGGGGACTCTGTCCGACTGGTTGAAGACCAAATGAAAACAACAACTTTGGATAAAGAAGTTATGTACTGACCATAACGTTCCATCTGAATTGTTGCTTTTTGTTTGTCTTCAGCTGTCCTTTCCTCCTTCCCCCTGCCTTACATGGGCTGTTTGTTGGTGTGGCTGGAAAAGACATGGCCCTGTCTTGGCATATCTGGTTATTTCTTATGATACTATCTGGGTTATTGCGCCAAAGGGTAAGGCACTGAGTCAGGTTGAGATGCTGTGGTGGGAAGCAAACTCGATCTGAGGTGAGGAAGGAGACAAGGATGGTATGGGTAGGGGAGGAGCTTGGAGCTCAGATCCAATGTTGGAGAAGTGTGGATGAGTTGGATCCATCCCAGATCCATGTCCCACAGGTTGAAGACAAATGAAAAGCAACAACTCAGACGAAATGTTATGGTAAGTACATAACCTTTTATATCTCATTGCAGGCTACAGGGTATCCACATTTTTCTGTATTTTGATGACTTGTTTTATTTGCATAGTCTTTCAAAATGTCAAGAATCTCTCGCTCTCTTGGATGAGAGATCTCTTGCGCAAAATGAGATTCCAAGGGAACATTCAGTAGTCTGTCTTGACTCCCTGGCACAGGATTGTGTTCCTGGAATGTCAGCTAGACACCTTAGATGTTCTTTGTGCTTCACTGTTGCAGTCATCACATTTGGGTTATCCTTGCCAGGGTAGCCCGCGGCCGGCCTGAATACCAGAGACTTAGTATTTCTGCGTCTGTTGCTGTTGCTTGAGGGCTGACTTCAGGTCATCAGTGGTGTAAAGGAAAGCAGCTGACGCCATTACATCAGTCTTTCTTGCCGTGGAGCCCGAAGCAGAAGCAGTTCGCACGAGTGCCAGTCGGCCTCTACCCGAGTTTCATTTCCAAATTGAAGTTAAAATCGTTGAAAGCTAAGTACCCCAGTGGGGGATCCTTTTTTCTTGCACTAACCAGTGTCAGAAAAAGTTAATTGTCTCGCCTATGAAAAAAAATACCACACCGGGACTTCCTCTCTTACTGCGTCATTTGTCTAGGCCCAGACCACAACGTCCCTCATTGTCGCTTCTGTGCTTTGTTTAACACCAGAGCTGTTTGTCGTCAGACCCTTATTTTAGCCAGATATTTCCGTTTTCAGTCCTCGAATTCTGATATGGCTTTGGTAAGCCATCCGACAGAAGATCTTCTGAAAAAAACGTAAAGA
This sequence comes from Protopterus annectens, assembly GCF_019279795.1. Classification (NCBI taxonomy): domain Eukaryota; kingdom Metazoa; phylum Chordata; order Ceratodontiformes; family Protopteridae; genus Protopterus; species Protopterus annectens. The sequence continues at coordinate 32,871,652 of NC_056729.1, forward strand.
TAGAGACCGCACAGGACCAAACCTTCCAACGATGCTTTCATTAAGCTGGTTGTCAGTCCTCCGGAGCTCAGTGAGGTACTTTCGCAGCCCCTGATGCCCGCTTCAGTTAATTCGTAGGCCGCTACCGAGACCCTTTCAGAGTCCGGTATGCCGCAGAACTCTTCTTTATGTAAGGATCCTGAAGTCGTCTCTACCTTGGATGGGTCCGGAGCCGCTGTGTAGGCACCAACTTCTGAGGAAGACCTTCGCAACACTGAATTCCGACATAAACTGACGGCTTCTTTTATGGCTACCGTTCTTTCAAAAACAACCGATTTCCTTAGGCCCAGGGGTCAAACCACCCCCAAGAAACAGACTACCCATTCTCAGGCGTCTGTTCCCTTGCCTCTGTCTCAAATGCTTAAAATGGCAGAAGACCTTGTCATGCTGATTAGGGGAAGCCAAGCCACTCCCTCAAAACGGAAAAGAGATCTATCTCCAGTAGTTTTGTCTGAACAAGAGTCAGATGAATCCGATGCATCTGACTATGAAGACATGCAGCCCCTCTCCACATATGAGGATTCTGATGCAGAGGAATACATTCCTTTAGCCTCCCCCTCAAAGGATTTTTCCTTTGGGGAAACCCTGCATACCTTATGGGAGCATTTCCAACCCACAGTCTAAAAAGAGACAGAGTACCTGGACCTTCCACAACACAGGCCCTTAGCCATCCCCCCAGTCCTAGATGTGGTGGATGATGTCTTCCTTGAATCCATCTCGACTCCAAACACCCTCTCTCCTGCTCCCAGAAAACCAGACCGGTACTACAGAGTCACTGACTCACACAAATATCTTTTTAAAAATCCAACAGCGAACCCTGAGGTCATTACTCAAGGGCCAAAAGGGATTAAAGCAACCTCAGCTAAGAATCCCACCCCCTCAGACAGGGATTCCCGAGCACTGGACAGATGGGGTAGAAAAGTATACACCGCAGCTACTCTTGCTATCAGGGCACTAAATTGTCAGTTCCATATGCTTAAATAGCAGTGACATACCTTGTAACTCATTAAAGAAAAATTTTCCTCTTTTCCTGCATGGGCAGAATCTAAAGATTTACAGGACTTAATGCATTCTGTTGGTCAAGTAACTAAACACACTTTGCACTGTAGTTTTGATGCCCTAAGAGCATCTTGCAGGGCAGTAGTCTCTAGATCTGTCATTAGAAGACATACATGGTTTATGGAACAACCCCTGCCAGACCATGTCAAATCAAAATTGTTGGATGCACCCTTGCACAAAGATAACTTGTTTGGTACTAAAGCAGAAGAGGTCTTAAAAAAGATGGAAGACAAAGCAAACTCTATGCGGACTGTTAAAAGATTTCTTACAGTTCCAGCCTTCTAGGTTTAGCAGGCATTTTCCCTCCAAGCACTGATCCTTTCCTGCTCCGAGCAAAGAGGGCCAGCCTAGGCCCTGTGGAAACAGACCCCGCCCCCCCAGACAGCAGTCCCAGGGGTTGCAGAGATCTAAGCAGTGGACTACCTCCACTTCAAAACCAGGGAGTTTGAAGCCACCCCTTATGGTAAGAACTCACAATGACTCTGCCCCTCCCAACCTCGCCTCTGCCCACCTTCACATACCCCTAGGAAGAAATCTCTCCTTTCACTCAAGCACCTGGGCCACCATTACCAAGGACAAATAGGTTTTGAACATTGTGTTTCAGGGGTACAAATTCTCCTTCCACACCCTTCCAACTGCAAAAGGGTTCCTAGATCTACCACCAAATCAGTGGGCAGAGGCTCAAAAGCAAATCCATTCCCTGCTCTCCTTGGGGCAGTAGAGCACGTTCCTGCCGAGCAGATAGACCAAGGCTTCTACTCCAGACTTTTTCTGGTGCCCAGAAAAGAGGGCACCTCATCCTCAATCTATCCATTCTAAACACCTTCCTGGTGATCTCAAAATGCTCACCCTCCAGCAGCTGCTGCCCATGCTCTCCAAGGATGCTTGACTAGCCACCCTTGACCTATACCCGCTCTACAGGCTGGCCATGACCCTTTGGTTTACAGGCGCTTCCTTGCAACTACACCTGTAAGCACAATACCTGCCAGGCTCTTTCAACTCCCTGGCAGACCAATTAAGCAGAAAGCTTTTGGACCCCTACGAGTGGCAGCTCAACAGAAACACCTTCTTCCTAATAACTCAGAAATGGGAAACCCAAGAGGTCGACCTCTTTGCCTCCCACACCAACCATCAGCTCAGCAAATTCTGCACCAGGGAGCATCACTGCATGGCATGGAAAGTGGATGCCCTGTCCTTCCCCTGGGTAAACCTATCGGTCTATGCCTTTACTCCCCTACCTCTCATTCCCAGTGTACTGCTCAAAATAAGGGAGGAAAAACCAAGGACCATCCTAATAGCTCCAGACTGGCCCAGACAGCACTGGTACCCCTTGCTGCGCAGCCTGTCCCCACTGCCTCCATGGAATCTTCCTCAGATTCTAAACCCCTTAACCCAGATAGAAAGGGAATTCATACACCCCCAATTGCAGACACTCAGTTTGGCAACTTGGTTTATATCCTAACCCCTGACCAATCTGCCATCCTCAGTAAGATGGTTCTGGATGTTGTCCGAGAGGTCAGACGCCCTAGCACCGGAAAGTCTTATGCAGATAAATGGAAAAGGTTCTGCACCTGGATCCAGGCTAAGGGGGTCCAATACGGCACACCCCTCCATCCTTCTCATCCTGGATTACTTAGCTGACCCACTACACAGTGGTCCCTCTCCTCTTAAAATCCATGCCTCTGCTATTTCTGCTCATTTTCCCACTGAGCAGCCTCTTTTTTCACACCCTCTGATTAAACAGTTCCTTAGAGGGGCTAGCAACCTGAGGCCTCCCAGAAGGGCACCAACACCAGCTTGGAACCTTAACTTTGTCTTGGAAAAGCTCACCCTGCCTCCTTTCGAACCAGCTTCTTCTGCAGAGCTAAAATTTCTCTCCTGGAAGACAGCCTTCCTCCTGGCCATCAGTTCAGCCAGAAGAGTCTCTGAGCTGCAGGAACTCATGGCTGTGGAACCATTCATCATCTTCCATGCAGACAAGGGTATCCCTCAGAACTAATCCATCATTCGTGCCCAAGGTGGTGTCCAGTGTGGCTCTCAACCATCCATTTGTCCACCTTCTTTCCTAATCCTCAAAACAAGGGGAAAGGATTCTGTACTCTCTAGATGTGCATAGACTGCTCGGATACTGTCTGGACAGGACTAAACTCTTCAGAAAGTCTGATCGGTTGCTGGTTAGCTTTGCTTCAGGGGGAGAGGGCAAAGCCATGACCAAGCAAACAATTTCCAAATGGCTAGCACACTGCATCCAATTCTGCTACAAACAGCATGGCAAGTCTCCCCCCAAGGGGGTCAGGACACATTCCACCAGAGCAGCATCCACCTCTGCAGCTTTCCTCAGAGGAGTCATCACCAGGGACATCCTGGAGGCTGCCACCTGGACATCTGTTCACACTTTTACCAAGCATTACCACTTGCCTCTCTTCTCCAAATGCAGGGTAGGGTTTGCCTCTGCAGACTTGCAGGGCATGTTAGCCAGTCCCTAGCTTCCTTGACTGCCTCCACCCATTTCCTCAGCTTTGGGAATCTACTCAAATGTGATGACTGCAACAGTGAAACACTAAGAACATGGTACAGTTGTGTACACTTACCATAAGTGTAGATGTTAGTGTCTTCACTTTTGCAGTCCTGGTTTCCCTCCCTCCATTCCCCTTTCTCTGTTACCTTTCTTACTTGTTGTTCGCCTTTCCTTACAAGGGACATATTGGTATTTATTTTCCACTGGTGGGATTCTACCACCAGAGCCCGGCCCTCTTACTTTGGGGGGTCCTGACAGGTTAGGGCAAGAAAAACTGATGTAATGGCATCGGCTGCCTTCCTTTATACCACTGATGACCTGAAGTCAGTCCTTAAGTGACAGCAACTGACACAGAAATACAAAGTCTCTGGTATTCAGGCCGGCTGAGGGCTACCCTGGCAGGGATAACCCAAATGTGATGGCTGCAACAGTAAAGACGCTCGAACATCTGCATTTATGGCAAGTGTACACAACTGTACTTTCAAAGAGCCTTTCTTCCACAGGAAAAAGTAAATCTTTATTTAGATCCATTTCCAAGTTTCTCCACTCAGACTTCAGTCACTGTGAGGGAATACCTCTGGATTTTGGGTCTTATGGCATCTATAATTCTCATTATACCCCTGTCAAGATTCCACATGAGAAACATACAGTGGTATCTGAAATCCCTTCAGTCCCATCAACACCCTTTATCTTTTCATATCCCAGTACTGGCATTTGTTAGAATAGAAATCGCTTGGTGGAGACAAATATCCTTAACTCATTCACTCTGGAGCAGCTCAGAAAAAGCTACCTGCTTAATTTCACTGTAGGAACAACAGTGCAGCCCGAGCTCATTTTCAGAAAATCCATTTCTAATACCATACAGAAAACAAATGTTCATAACTCTAACTATAAGAGCTAGACTAAAAATATGAATGCAAAAGTTGTTCAGCAGACACTGACCTTTTTAACAGTTTAAATGTTGATAGTGCGCATCAAAGTCATTATTAAGTATTTGGCAAGGAATGCTGATGTGCATATTTTTACCTTTTTGGAAAAGCAAAGCACAATATCTTGGTCAGTGTACCATGTAGACCCATGCAATTTGTATTTAATTTGTTTGTATGACTGCCAGCTTTAAAATGATACCTTAACCATTACCGTGTGATGCTATTTTACAGAGATATTCACAGAAATATGATTAATATAATATTTCTCATAACTGATAAAGTATAATATCTCATCTGTAACAGACAGAAGCTACATAGTGTAGAAGTTGTGCGTCTCACTGTCAGCTTCAAAATGATGAATCATTTGTGTCATCACCATGCACCCTTGCTAAGATATGGGCATAATAATGAGAAGTATTGGAAATGTATAATTTTCATAATCCTACAAGACTAAACAAACTATATCTGTACATGTGTACAGTGCACAGACAGTTATTTTACCATGTTGTAAGGAGTAAAACTGTCTTCAAAATGAGGTATTACTTGGCACACTGACATGCTCCCTTGCAAAGTTATTTACCAAAATATGAAAAAAAATCATAATTTCCATAACCTAAGTCTGAAACAAACTTTGATATCTGCACATTTGTATGACATACAGGCACAGTTCTTTTACCATGTTGGAACTATCAGTACTGTCTTAAAAATGAGGTATTACTTAGCACATTCAGATGCTCTCATGTAAGGACAGGGAGCTGGCTAATGCATCAGAATGTAGATGCAGTCAAATCCATGGAGGTACAATAGCATTTTTGAGTGAATTTTGCAGAGAACTTATTAAAATGTCAAATTATTTTAACTGTGACCTGCCTTAGGCTCCTTGCCAAGTGGGCTTTTATATACAGCTTGTAAATCCTGCATCTCAGAATGCTTTTATTTTAACAATCTGCCACTATATCACATTTTCACTTGTTACTTTTTCACCTCTGCTCACAAGGCCAAGTGAAACTAATGCCCAGAACATATCTACATTTATCATTAAACCTGGATCAAAAAAAAAAAAAAGCTTTTCCCGTGTAATAAAATGCATTCAAGAGGCCATTGGATCTACTTTTAGATCGAGTTTACCATCTATATTACTGTCCCGACTATACCGTTAAGTTCTGACAACAATGAGAAATCCTTATGAACCAAAGGAGAATTAAAATCATATGATCTGCTGAGTGTTAGCTGTCATAGGTTCATAGGTAGGTACTGGGCTATCTGCCCGAAGGCATACATTAGCCCAGCCACGTTGTGCGATATTCACTACCCCTTTGGTTAGTTCCCTAGGCCCTTGATCTAGCAGCTAGTACCCTTGGCCCCTATCTAGTAGAACTGTTGGTATGATCCCTGGTGTGAACTTTCAGTTACCCATCCACTCGTCAAGGTTCCTCTTGGAGTAATAGTGAGGGGCTCTGTCTTATGTAGATCGGGACCTTGTTCCGTAGCAAGGGAAGTCTTTGTGAAGGGAATCTATCCCTCCAGCATGTTCTGTTCATTGTTGTGCTGAGGTTTATATCCCTAGAGCCAGAGTAGATTTGGTTTTGCTAAGATAGAGCATGTTCAACAGTTCTGGGTTGGACATGGCTCTATATGTTAGACAGAGATCGCCTGTTCAACCAATAAGACCTAGTATGATGAGTATCAATCTTTCTGACCATCCAGCTGCCCCCCCCAAAGCAATGTCTGCATACGCAGTGAAATCTGGGGGGTTTCTGTATATATATATATATATACATATATATATATATATATATATATATATATATATATGTATATATATATATATATATATATATATATATATATATATATATATATATATATATATATATATATATACATATATATATATATATATATATATATATATATATATATACATATATATATATACATGTATATATATATACATATATATATATATATATATATATATATATATACATATATATATATATATATATATATATATATATACATATATATACACATATATACATATATATATATACATATATATATATATATATATATATATATATATATATATATATATATATATATATATATATATATATATATATATATATACATATATATATATATATATATATATATATATATATATATACACATATATATATATATATATATATATATATATATACATATATATATATATATATATATACACACAAGTGCAAAAAACTGAGCTAACCTTTTTAAACCCTGAGAAACCGGCAGGCATGCAGTACAGGTTAGAGGAATAAGGCTATGAACTGCTAATTGGCAGTTCATTCTCTGCTGCCATGCTGTATTATTCTGAACAAGTCGTTAACCCAAACAGTGGTCCTGGGTTAATCCTATAAAAGAAACTCATGCCATATAGAGTTGGCTAATGAGTACATATAAAAAAAAATCAGTAAGGCAATATAAGCACATGGTAGTTAATCAGGACGACTTATATGTCTGTGCAGTCTGCCACTGTAGAGATTGCCCCATTCCTATAGAAGCTACTGCAGTGCTTTGATTACTAACCTGTGTGTGACAATCTGTAAATGTTGACCAAAGCGATTCAGATAAATTCAATAAATATCCTACCCCTAATATGCTGTGAAACTAACATACAAATTACTATAAAATTACTTAGACTTGAATAATATGCTTCATCTTTCACAAAATAAAGGTGCACAGTGAAACTGTCACAGAAGACCATTAAAACAAATATTTTTAAATAAGAAAACTACAACAGTACTGTCCACGCAATTATCTTTCTCAAGATGTGTGGCAGTAATTAGCGGCCTAACAGGAAAGACGCCATAATTTTCAGTACGGTAATACATATGGAAGCTCCCCAAAAAATGGTATACTTTCATAAGGTGCCGCACTGCTACAGCAGGTTGCACCATTTTCAGTAATCACCCATGACAAAGACTGTGACCATCTGACTTTTTGTACACTAAATGCAACTTTGTGCACCACACTAGCTGACTTGCACGTCAAGTATGGAAGTATTCCGGCAATAAACACACATATACCCTGAATATGCAAAATAACTTTTGTTTTTCACGAGAACATCATTGTTCACAAAAATCAGCCCAGTTCAAACATAGATTCTGGTGCACAATGGAGCAGAGCCAAGTCAGCAGAATACAGTAGGAACTCAAACTCTCTTGTGAGTTCTATATGAATAGTAAGTGAGACTCCAAGGTAGAGTAATTGTCTGAGTCAAGAGCAGCACACACGACAACAGGAGAAGGGACACTTGAGGGGACCGTCTCCAGAATCACTCAAACCGGCGCCAGCTGTACAGACAGCGAGTCAGTTTCCCAGTATTGTGGGACAAAGCACTCATCCTGATGGCACCTCAAAGCCAGTAAGCTAGAGCTGCAGAACTGGAAGCACCAAGTTGGAAATGACACCGTGCACTTGCCGCAAGTTAAAAAAAACAGGAAGTGGAGGGCCAAACATTCCATGTTACGGACACAACCACTGCACCTTAAGTACATAATTACAGCTTCAAACGCAATCAAAGGCATAATAGCAATATTGAAAGGCTCCCTGTAATATAGAAATGTGGTCCCTCTCTCAGCCAGTAAAAATTTTGAAAGGAATGAGTCTTACCTGAATTAAAAGCCAGGGAACCACCGAGATATCTCCAGTAGTGATCCGTGAAACCAGTGCCCAGAATAAACAGAGGGATCCAGCAGCAGGTAAAATCTGCAAATATCCGCAAAAAGAAAGGAAATACCTGCTGCTGGACCCTCTATTTATTTGGGGAAAACAAAAGAAAATTAGGTCTGGGTGGAGGGGTTATGCAAGTGGTGGCTTGGATTCCAAGAATCCAGTTGGCTGCCACCACTTGCTGTATGAAAGGCTTACAATGGCAATTTCTTTTAAGAGTTTAATGTGACTAGTGTGTAATACACACTGAATCATAATTATAGTAGGAGAATAACAAGTCAAGGTTACGATTTCAGCGTGTATTATCATGAAAACAGCTATAAATCTACATTAAAGTTCATCATGCCACTGGAAGGCACTCGGGGGGGGGGGGGGTAACAGATTGAAATTCCTATCTCCTCATAGCGCGTTCGGATGTAAGTACAGAGGTGCCATGAGACGGTAGTGGGGGGTTAAAAAGTTAGTCTCCCCTTTTCCCTCCCGCTGCAAAGCAGTCTGTCACCACAGATGCTTCAAACTTTGTTTGAGAGCAGATGTTCTATGTGTTTCACTGTTGCAGTCATCACCTGTGGGTTATCCCTGCTGTGGTAGCCCTCGGCTGGCCTGAATACCAGAGTCGATGTTTTTCTGCGTCGACTGCCATCGCCTGTAGTCAGGTCGGTAGTGCAGTAAAGCAAGACAGCCGACACCAATACATCAGTCTTTCTTGCCGTGGAGCCCGTAGCAGAAGCAATTCACAAGTGTGCTGGTCGGTCACTACCAGAATTCGAATTTCAGCTGAAAACGTCTAAAGCTAAGTACCCTGTTGGGGATCCTTTTTTCTTGCACTAACCAATGTCCGAAAAAGTTAACAATTGTCTCGCCTGTGGAAAGCAGATCCCACACCAAGACTTCCATTCATACTGCATCACATGTTTAGGCCCATACCATGGCGTCCCCCATTGCAGGCTCTGTACCCTACTAACGCAAGAACCATTTGCCATAGAGCTCTTACATTTTCGTCTAATGTCTTCGCATTCCGAAATGGCATCTTGTCAGCCAACATTCCGTGGACATTCCGAAAAAATGCAGAGATAAAGATAGAGAAAAGACCACACAAGGCTAAGTCTTCCGACGACTCTACAGCTAAGCAGATCATCAGTTCTTCGGAATTCAGTGAGGCGCTTTCGCAGCCCCTGATGCCCAATTCACTGTCTAAGCAGGCATCTACTGAGACCCTTTTTGAGTCCAGTATGCCGCAGAAATCTTTTTCGTCTTCTGAGTCTCTGCCTAGGTTGTGTCTGGAGCCACGATGCAGGCACCACCTTCCGAAGAGGCCTCTCTCACTACCAAATCTAGACAAAAAATGATGTATTCTCATCCGACTACCATTTCTCTCAGACTGAAGGATACTCTTCAGCCTAGAAGCCAGGCCACTCCTAGAAAGTCTGCCTCTAGCTACCATCTTGCTCCTGCTCCACCACCCTACAAATGCTTAAAATAGCGGATGACCTCATGTCCCTTATCAGGGTAGTCAGGCCACAACTTCTAAAAGGTAAAGACACCCTTCTCCAGAAGTTATGACAGAACAGGATTCTGAGGAATCTGACTTCAGATTTTGATGAAGAACAACAACCTCCAACTGCTTATGAGGATTCAGATGCAGAGGAATCCATTCCTCCTGCCTCCCCACCAAAAGACCTTTCCTTGGAAATCCTTCACATCCTCTGGGAACATTTTCAGGGGGGATCTCAGGATTTCCCCCAGTCTAAGAAAAGACTTAATTTCTGGACCTGCCTCAACGCAGACCCCTGGCTATCCCCCCTATTTTAGAAGTGGTTGATTATGTTTTCCGTGAATCTAGCTTAGACCCTGACGCCCTCACACTTGCTCCCAGTAAACCTGACCGGTATTACAGAGCACTGGATTCTTACAAATACCTGTACAGAAATCCTGCTGCAGACCCAGAGGTCATTGCACAGGGACCTAAAGGAGCTAAGACTAGTTCTGCCAAGAATCCTATTCCTTCTGACAAGGATTCCAGAGCTCTGGACAGATGGGGTCAAAAAGTATACACCTCTGCAACCTTACCTATCAGAGCACTCAGCTGTCAGTTCAATGTGTTAAAATATCAGCAACACAACACACTTTGGAACTTTTAAAACAAAAGATTTCAACCTTTCCTGACTGTGCCAATTCAAAAGAGTTAGCAGATTTACTGCAATCAATTTGTCAAGTGGCCAAACACTCATTACACTGCTGAAATGACACCCTAGAAGCCTCAAGCAGGGCAGCAGTGTCAGGGTCTGTCATTAGGAGACATATGTGGTTGAAGGAACAACCTCTCCGTGATCATGTCAAGTCTAAACTAATTGATGCACCCCTGAATAAGGACCGCTTGTTTGGAGTAAAGGCAGAAGAGGTATGGAAGACCAAGCAAAATCTATGCAAACAGTAAAAGATTTCTTTCAGGTTCAACCTCCCAGGTTCAGCAGGAACTTTCCCTCTAGCACTGGTCTTTCCCTGCACCTAGCAGACAGGGCCAAAGTAAGCCTCACAGGGACAGACCACCCAGGCCCCTATTTCAGGGGCAGCAGAGAACCAAACAGTGGACCACTTCGCCCTAAAGGCATAGAGTTCTAAGCCACCTTTCTATGGCAAAAACTCTCAATAACTCCCTCTCCCCCCTCTACCCCCCTTTCACTCACCAAAAGCTAGGAGGAAGGCTCTCCCTCTACAAAGAACCAATGGGTCTTAAAGATCATTTTTCAGGGATACAAATTCTCTTTCAGTGAACTCCCAGTTCCAAGAAGGTACCCAGACTTACCTCCAAATCAGTGGGCAGAAACATTGAAACCGGTGCAAACTCTCATATCCCAGGGGGCAGTAGAACCTGTCCCCTCAGATCAAACAGGCAAAGGCTTTTATTCCAGACTGTTCCTTGTTCCCAGAAAAGAGGGCACTTGGCGCCCCATCCTGGATCTTTCCATTCTGAGCATCTCCCTGGTGGTCCCCAAATTCAAAATGCTAACTTTGCAGCAGCTGCTGCCTATGCTGACAAACAATGCCTGGCTAGTGACTCTAGACCTAAAAGATCCCTACCTCCACATCCCCATAAGGGAATCTTACAGGAAATCCGTGCACTTCAGAGCAGGCTCACAACAATTTCAGTTCTCTGCGCTACCCTTTGGCTTATCTACTGCATCCAGAGTATTCACCAAATGCTTAGCCCCGGCCATAGGATTTTGCAGACAGAGAAATATACAGATTTACCCTTATCTGGACGACTGCCTCATTCAGGCAGAGTGCAAAGGAAAGCTGCTCCAGGACCTTCTCTTTGTCAAAACCCTCCTAACTTCCCTAGGGCTCACCATCAACGAGAAGAAATCAAAGCAAACATCCTCCAGGAAGATCTTTTTCTTGGGAGCACTGCTGGACACAGCATCCCAAATGGCCTTCCTATCCCCAGAAAAGCAGAGCTTCCTGACTCTCTACTTTACCCAGCTGGCTTCCAGAAATCACCTCACTGCGAGGAAGTTCCTGCAAGCTTTGGGGTACATGGCATCTTGCATCCTTCTAATTCCTCTGGCCAGGCTTCACATGAGGAAACTTCAGTAGTATCTAAAGAACCTTTGGTCTCAGCTTCTAGAGACCTTTCTCCTTCCGATCTCCTGTAAAGGGGCCGAGTTTCTCTGGTGGGCAGGGGCCTGTGCCAAGAACAAGGGTCTTCCTTTCATCATCCGCCCTATTGGCCAGACTATCACCACCGACGCCTCAGACATTGCTTGGGGCGCTCACCTAGCAGGCAGGTGCACCCAAGGCCTTTGGTATGCCCAGCACCTTCCCTTACACATCAGTCAGAAGGAAATGATGGCAGTACAAAAGGCTCAGACATCCTTCACACCTTATCTCAGCCCAGGGGTGTTCCTTATCAAAACAGACACCACAGTAATGTGGTATATCAACAAACCGGGAGGGGCCCAATCTTGCCCTCTGTGCAGGCTAGCCATGAGCCTCTGGCAGACAGTCGCCTCCATGGGTTACACCTAATTGCCCAATACCTACCAGGGGTCAAAACACCCTGGCAGACCACCTAAACAGAAACTTACTGGACCCCCACGACTGGCAGCTCCGCAGAAAAAAGTTTTTGCAAGTCATTCAGGAGTGGGGAACTCTGGAGGTGGATCTCTTTTCTTCGCAACTCAACCACCAGCTGAAAAAATTCTATACTAGGGAGTATCGCCACTTAGCGTGAAAGGTGGATGCCTTGACCTTCTCCTAGAACTCCCTCTTTGTGTACACATTCCCACCTCTGCCTCTTATTCCCAAGGGTTTAATCACGGTAAGGGAGGAGAGACCAAAGGCCATCCTCATTGCTGCAGATTGGCCTAGACAGCATTGGTACCCCTTACTGCGCAGCCTGACACTACTGCCTCCCAGGCACCTTCCCCTGATCTCAGACCTCTTGACCCAGGTGGGGGAGGGGGATGCTGCACCCAGACTTGCAGAATCTGTCAGCATGGCTAATACTTTAAAAGCAAACAAGGGGGGCCCTGTTAACTCATTCCCTCCAGTACAGCTCTTTTGAGTGTGTACCTTTAACTCCCAGTGGCCATGGCTTCAGCCTTTAAAAAATGAAGTTATCACCTTACAAGTCTAACAAATAATAATTGACATAGGTCAAATATCAATACAATTGTGTTTGCCATCATGTATGCTTCAAGATAAAATAGTCTGATACCTTGTATGTAGCATGGTTTTGAAATTATTAATGCAAATATGAACAAGCAATATTTGACGCCTAGAGGCACAGTGGGAGTTAACTGCAGATGCACTTGGAGACGTCTCTTGGATGTAATGAGTTAAGCAAATGGGTCCTAGACATTATCACAGAGGCCAGAAGGCCCAGCACCAGAAAATCTTACACAGGGAAATGGAAAAGATTCTGCTCCTGGAACCAGTCCAGAGGGGGCAGTACTTCACAACCTTCCATCCCTCTTATCCTGGACCGCCTAGTCGAGTTACTCAGTAGTGGCCTGTCCTTCTCTTGTATTAAAATCCATACCTCAGCCATTTCAGCTCATTTTGATTTAGACCAGCCCGTCTTCCCACATCCTTTGATTAAACAATTCCTAAGAGGGGCTTCTAATATCAGACCTCCCAGAAGGCCACCCACGCCAGCCTGGGACCTGAATTATGTTTTAGAAAAATTAACCTTACCACCATTTGAACCTGCTGCTTCAGCAGAATTAAGATACCTCTCCTGGTGGACTGCTTTCCTACTAGCTTATCAGCTCAGCCAGAAGGGTTTCAGAACATCAGGCACTCATGGCCGTTGAGCCCTTCATCATTTTCCATGCTGACATGGTCTCCCTAAGGACTAACCCTTTCTTTATGCCCAAGGTGGTATCTGATGCGTGACCCTCAGCCAGGCCATACATCTACCCACCTTCTTTCCTAACCCTCAAAACAAGGGGGAAAGAATTCTGCACTCACTAGACATGCACAGACAACTGATACTACCTATACCATACTAAACCCTTCACAAAAACAGACCAGCTTCTTGTCAGCTTTGCCCCAGGGGCAGAGGGGAAGCCCATTTCCAAGCAAACCATTTCTAAATGGATATCACACTGTATCCATTTTTGCTACAGACTACATGGGAAACCACCCCCTAAGTCTGTTTGTACCCATTCCACTAGGGCAGCCTCCGGTTTCACGGCATTCCTCAGAGGAGTTCCCACCAGGGACATCTTGGAAGCTGTCACCTGGACATCTGTCCATACCTTTACAAAGCATTACCACCTACCTCATTTCTCTAAGTCTAGGCCAGGGTTTGCCTCTGCAGATGTTCTTCGTGTTTCACTGTTGCAGTCATTACATTTGGGTAATCTGCTGGCAGGTTGCCCTCAGTCAGCCTGAATTCCAAAGTCTTGGGTCTTGCATCGGTTGCTGTCTTCTCTTCCATGACGTCAGGTGTATAAAACATGCATCTGACGCCATTTTCTTTAGTCTTTCTTGCTGCGCGGTGCCCAAAGCAGAAGCATTTTCGCAAGTGCCGGTCGGCCGACTACTGAAAAATTGAGTTTGAGTTTCAGAACCGAAGTCTTCACTAAAGCCAAGTACCCCGTTGGGGAAACTTTTTACTTGCTTTTTACCGATGTCAGGAAAAGTTAATAATTGTATTATTTGTGGGAAGCAAATACCTCGTATTTTCATTTATACTGTATTCCTTGCCTAGGCCCTGATCACAACGTGCCTGGTTGTCGGTTTTGTGCTAGATTTAACCAACGCACTATTAAGCGTCTGTATATTTTTGCATCAAAGTATTTTGGAAACATTTAACTACCCAGAAATGTTGTCGGATAGCAATCAGACTACCGGAGTACATAAAAAACGCAAGGAAAAGGACAGAGAAAGGCAGTCGAGATCCAAAACCGACAAAGCTTCTCCTAAGCCAGTCACCGGTTCGCCGGTACTCAATGAGATGCTTTTGCAGCCCCTGATACCCGCTACCTTGGAGTCGCAGGCCTCTACCGACACCCATGTGGAGTCAAGCATGCCACTAGATACTCAAGGTATTGGACTGACGGATGTATCTCCCTCAGATGGGTCCGGAGCCGCTGAGCAGGCACTGGCTTCTGAGGGTGCATTCAGACCTCATCATTTGTATATCAAACCGACGACAGCTGCAAAACCAAAGACAAAAGCAACTTCTAAAACTAAAAAAACTGACGCATGAGCCATGTGCACAGTTCTCTATGCCTAAAAAACAGATGATCAAAATGGCTGAAGACCTTATTAACTTGATCAGGGGTTCCCAACCCCCCTCCAGATAAGCGGCCTAGGCAAGACACTGATTATGAATCTTCAGATCACGTTTCCATTTCTTCTGATTCCTCTTCTGATCAGGAATTGTCTATACCTCCCTATGAGGATTCTGATGCTGAGGAGTCTATTCCTTCTGCATCTGAGGATTATTCATTTGGAGAAACCTTGCATACCTTGAGGGAGCATTTTCACTGGGAAAGTCAAGATTTCTCAGAATCAAAAAAGAGGCTCAGAGATTTCCTTCTCCCTCAGCACAAACCTTTAGCCACCCCCCCTGTTTTAGACATTGTGGATGATGTGTTTTCAGAGTCAAGCTTGACCCCTGACTCCTTACCTCAGGCTCCCACTAAGCCCGACAGATACTACAGGGTACCTGACTCACATACATTTTTATTTAGAAACCCTGCTGCTGATCCTGAAACTTTCACAAGGTCCAAAGGGAGTTAAGGCCTCAACAACAAAAAATCCTACACCCTCTGACAGAGATTCAGGAGCACTAGACAGATGGGGAAAAAAGGTTTATACATCTGCAACCTTGGCAATCAGGGCCTTAAACTGCCGATTTCATATGATTAAGTACCAACAACATGTTATGGGATTGCTGAAACAGAAAATGATGTTGATTTCAGAATGTGCAGAAAATAAAGAATTGCAGGAATTATCGCATGCAGCTGAGCAAGTTGGAAAGCATACTTTGCAATGTGGTTTTGATTCTTTAGAGGCCTCCTGCAGGGCCGCAGTTACTGGATCTGTGATTAGGAGGCATGGCTGGTTAAAGGAACAAAATTTACCTGATCATGTCAAAGCTAAATTGCTAGATGCACTTCACAGCATGATTCTCTGTTTGGTATTAAGGCTGAAGAGGCTCTAAAGAAAATGGAAGACAAAGCTAATTCTTTGCAAACTGTTAAAGACGTCTTACAAGTGCAGCCACCAAGATTCAGTAGACACTGGCCTACAAAAAATTGGTCCTTTCCTGTGTCAGACAGAGCTCAAAGGGGCAAATCCAGGTGCCCTAAGGGTTCCAGATACCAGGCGCAAGATTCATACAGGTCAAAGCAATAGGGCACTTCCACCTCCAAATCTGGAGGAGATAAAGCGCAAACCTACAGAAAGCAATCCCAATTACTTCCTTCTGCCTACACCAAGCACTAATCTTTTGGCAGCACCCATAGGGGGAAAATTAGCACTTTTTGCTCAAAATTGGCAGTTAATAACCCGGGACAAGTGGGTACTAAACATCGTATCACAGGGATACAGCTCCCATTTCCACACTCTGGCAATGGCAAATGGTTGGCCAGATCTGCCAAAAAATCAATGGGCAGAGGCACAGAAACAGGTTACTTCCCTCATGGATATGGGGGCCATTCAGACAGTACCAGAACAGGAAAAAGGACAAGGTTTTTATAAAGACTGTTCTTGGTACCCAGAAAGGACAAGGCCTGGCGGCCAATACTGGATTTATCGATTTTGAACACATACCTGGACATTCCAAAATTCAAAATGCTGACTTTGCAGCAGCTTCTGCCCATGCTGGGCAAGAATGCTTGGCTGGTGACTTTATACCTAAAAGAGGCATACCTGCATGTCCCAGTAAGACAATCGTGCAGAAGATACCTCAGATTCAAGGCTGGCTTAATGCATTACCAATTCTCTGCACTGCCCTTTGGCTTATCTACTGCACCCAGGGTCTTTACAAAGTGCCTGGCATCAGTAATTGCATTTTGCAGACAAGGAAGTATACAAATAGCTGGAGCTAAACAGCATTAGGTGCAGCCATAAGGCCCTGCAGCACTGCAGTGGCAAAGCCTGCCCTGGACTTAGAGGAGAGGCAAATGGTAATGCGTTGTAAAGGTGTGAACAGAACTCCAAGTAGCAGCCTCTAGAATGTCTTTGGTTGGTACTCCTCTGAAAAAGGCTGCTGAAGTAGCTGCAGCTCTGGTGGAATGAGACCTAATGCCCTTGGGCACAGGTTTACCATGGTGTATGTAGCAGAAATGGAATGCAGGCTTATCCACTTTGAAATTGTCTGCTTTGAAATAGCCTTTCCTTCTGATCCTGCACCATATGACACTAGTAATTTCTCAGTCTTTCTTAGAGCCTTAGTCCTGCTCAAGTAGAATCTTAGCTGTCTGTGTACGTCCAAGGAATGCATAATTCTCTCCCCCTTGTTCTGCGGATTTGGAAAGAAAGTTGGCAGATGAATTGTTTGGTTAAGGGCCACACTGGAAACCACCTTAGGCATAAAAGTAGGATTTGTCCTCAGAGACACCCTGTCTGGGTAAAATATGATAAAAGGCTCTACAGCCATGAGGGCCTGTAGCTCTGAAACTCTTCTTGCTGAAGTAATAGTTAGCAGCAGAGCTGTTTTCCATGATAAGAACTTTAGATCAGCGGTAGCAGCTGGTTCAAATGGAGGCAGGGTGAGCTTTTCCAACACATATTTGAGGTCCCATGCAGGTAATGGTGATGATCTAGGAGGCTTTAAATTTTTGGCTCCTCTAAGATACTGCTTTAGTAAAGGATGAGAAAAGATTGGTGGCTCTGTATTGTAAGGAGCCGAAATGGCAGATGTGTGGATTTTGACTGATGAGAAAGATAGGCCTTTGTCAAGCATCTCAGTTAAGTATTGTAATATCTGACGAATATTTGGTTCAGCTGTATCAGTTCCTTGTGCTCGTTTCCAAGCACAGAATTTCTTCCATTTGTCAGCATAAGATTTTCTAGTACTAGGCCTTCTGGCTTCCAGAATGACATCCATCACAGCTTTACTGAGAGGTGTTGTTTGTATGACTACATGATTAGCCATGCTGCCAGGTTCAGAGTCTGTAGTTGATTGTGCAGGATCTGATTGTTTTGCTGGGACAGTAGTTGTGGTCTTTGAGTCAAGGTCCAAGCTGGGTATGGAGACAAGTTCCTTAGGATTGGGTACCAGTATTGGCGGGGCCAGTCCGGGGCATCTTTGGCTTCTCTTATCTGACTTTCAGGAGGACCATGGGTAGAAGAGGCAGAGGTGGAAAGGCGTAAACAAATAGGTTTTTCCAACTGAAGGATAGGGCCGTCCACGTTCCATGCTTGTCTGTGGTAAATCCTTGTGCGGAATCTTTTCAATTGATAATTTTGAGGAGAAGCAAATAGGTCTATGTCTGGGCTCCCCCATTTCTCTGTTTACATGCTGAAGACTTGTGGATTTAGTTTCCACTTATGAGGATCCATAAGATTTCTGCTTAAATTGTCTGCCAGAGTGTTTTGTTTTCCTGGCAGGAATTGAGCTTGAAGATGTATTTGGTAGGTCAAAGCTGTGTCCCACAGTGCCATGGTTAATCTGCAAAGGGGGTATGAGTGTGTGTCCCCTTACTTGTTTATGTACCACATGACTGTGGTGTTGTCCGTCTTTATCAGTAGTTGTCCTGGATGAAGTAAGTCCTTGAAGGCTGTTAGTGCATTTTGAACAGCTAGCATCCCTTTCTGGTTGATATGCAGATGCATTTGCTTTGGTGTCCATAAGCCCTGAATGCATCTTCCTGGCGTGTGGGCCCCCCAGGCATAATCTGATGCATCTGCTGTTAAGGTTTGGCTGGCAGGGGGTAGAGTGAAGGGCAGTCCCATGTTTTGGTGACATGCCTTTGCCCGCCATAGAAACTCTTGTTGCAGGCAAGGAATGAGAGGAATCACTGTTTCCAAACTGTGTGAATGCTGACTCCATAAACTTTTTAGGTACCATTGAAGTTTCCTCATATGCAGTCTTGCATATGGAATTAGTAGGATGCAGGATGCCATGAAGCCCAGAGCCAGCAGAATTTGTCTTGCAGAAGACTGGGTCTTTGTTGCCATCAGTTTGAAGTAAGTAGTCAGTTGCCTTTGCTTGTCTGGCATGAGGTAAGCCATCTGGGCAGTTGTATCTAAGCTTGCACCCAGGAATGTTATCTTTTGAGAGGGTACCAGTTGTGATTTCTTTTAGTTTATTGTGTACCCTAGGCATGTTAGAAGCCTTCTCACAAATGCCAGGTGTCAAAGAAGAGTGTCTTTGTTCTCCGCTTGAATGAGACAGTCGTCCAAGTAAGGACCTCAAATATGTGTTGGAAAAGCTCACCCTGCTTCCATTTGAACCAACTGCTAACGCTGATCTAAAGTTCTTATCATGAAAAACATCTCTGCTGCTAGCTATTACTTCAGCAAGAAGAGTTTCAGAGCTACAGGCCCTCATGGCTGTAGAGCCTTTTATCATATTTTACCCAGACAGGGTGTCTCTGAGGACAAATCCTACTTTTATGCCTAAGGTGGTTTCCAGTGTGGCCCTTAACCAAACAATTCATCTGCCAACTTTCTTTCCAAATCCGCAGAACAAGGGGGAGAGAATTATGCATTCCTTGGACGTACACAGACAGCTAAGATTCTACTTGAGAAGGACTAAGGCTCTAAGAAAGACTGAGCAATTACTAGTGTCATATGCTTCAGGATCAGAAGGAAAGGCTATTTCAAAGCAGACAATTTCAAAGTGGATAAGCCTGCATCCGTTTCTGCTACATACACCATGGTAAACCTGTGCCCAAGGGCATTAGGTCTCATTCCACCAGAGCTGCAGCTACTTCAGCAGCCTTTTTCAGAGGAGTACCAACCAAAGACATTCTAGAGGCTGCTACTTGGAGTTCTGTTCACACCTTTACAAAGCATTACCATTTGCCTCTCTACTCTAAGTCCAGGGCAGGCTTTGTCACTGCAGTGCTGCAGGGCCTTATAGCCGCACCTAATGCTGTTTAGCTCCAGCCTCCCAACCATAGCTTTGGGATTCTACCCAAATGTAATGACTGCAACAGTGAAACACGAAGAACATAGTGCAGTTGTGTACACTTACCATAAATGTAGATGTTCGAGTGTATTCACTGTTGCAGTCCAGGTTACCCTCCCTCCATCCCCCTGTCACTCTATAATTTATCTTTCCTTCTCTATCCTCTACAACCTATGTGGTGTATTTGCTTATAGATGAAAGTAAAGTTTATATTGATGCATGTATATATAGATATATATATAATTTGGCTACCTTTTTTGAGGCACCTGACATCGGGGGCAAGAAAAACGAAAGAAAATGGCGTCGGATGCATGTTTTATACCTCTGACGACCTGACGTCATGGAAGAGAAGACAGCAACCGATGCAGGACCCAAGACTTTGGAATTCAGGCCGACTGAGGACAACCTGCCAGCAGATTACACAAATGTAATGACTGCAGCAGTGAATACACTCTAACATCTACATTTATGGTAAGTGTACACAACTGTACTTTCTGCAGGGCTTGCTGACCCATGCCAAGGGCTCTAACTAATCCCTCCACCCCTGTCCTCAGCTTTGGGAATCCTCCCACAGGTGATGACTGCAGCAGTGATCTCTGCCTAACATATAAAGCTATGTTAAACCCAGAGCTGTTGGACATGCTACACCTAAAGAAATCCCAATCCCTCTGAGCTACATGCTCTAGGGGCCTAAACCTTGTCACCACAATAAACAGGACATGCTGGAGGGATAGATTCCTCTCCCAGAGACTTCCCATACTCTGGAACAGGCTACCCATCTAAGTAAAGCAAAGTTCTTCATTAGCACTCTTCAAGAAAAATCTGGAGTGGATGGGAAATAGGAAATACACCCAGGGGATCACTTCTGTGTCTCTGCTCAACAGTGGCATAGGAAAATAACTTTCTTGGGTGGCGTAAGCCAGGGAACCTTGTTGGCTTGGCTTACATAGGCCCTTGGGCCGATAGCCTAGTACCTACCTATGAACATAGTACAGTTGTGTACACTTACCATAAATGTAGATGTTCGAGTGTATTCACTGTTGCAGTCCTGGATGTTCTTCATCTCACATTGCTGCAGTCCTTACATATGGGTAATCCGCTGTCCTCCGTCGGCCCGAATACCAAAGTATTAGGCTGACGTCGGTCAAGGTGCTTAAAACTGACATCAGGACGTCAGGGTACAAAAGCGCATGACCGACGTCATATCCCCAGTCTTTTTTGCCGCATGGTCCGATGCAGAAGCAGCGTTGCAAGTGCCGTTCGGCGTTCTGAAATTTTTCGAGTTCGGAGTTTCAGACCGAATCCAAGTTGGCTAAGTACCGTTGGGGAATATTTTGTTTGTTTCTTGCCTCAGTCTATTACCCGGTGTCACAAAAAGTGAATAATTGTATTTCTTGTGGGAAACAGATACCGCATAGGGATTATCATTCTTTGTGCATTCCTTGTTTGGGGCCTGAGCACGACGTAGTCGGGTGTCGCTTTTGTGCTAGGTTTAATAAGCGCACTATTGCGAAGGTTGGATTGTGCTAGGCTGGTCTTCGGTAAGCGGTGCAATTATAATATGCCGTCGGATACTCCAACGCCCGCTTCCACGAAGAAGCGCAAAGACAAAGCGGTTAAACCTAGGCAAGATGAGTCGTCCGTTCCGGACGCCGGTTCTTTAGAAGCTTCCGTGTAACCGTGGTTCGATGGAGGCTTCTCTGGAGTCTCAGGGGGAGACTTTGATTTTGCAGGATGTGGCCTCTCAAGAGGCAGGTCAGGCTGAAGGGGCTTCTCAGGTTTCTGTACTCCCTCCCTTCCCAGGGTGGTTAGACCCTCTCCTTCTGTTTCCAAGGCTTCTTCCAGAGGCAGGCCAGGTTTAGCTTCTGTTGGTGTCAGTCCTAGTTCAGCAGGGTCTGTGCCTAAGAAGCACATGCTTAAAATGGCAGAAGATTTGATTACTCTGATTAGAGGTTCTTTGCCCCTCCTGATTAGAGGCCTAGGGTGGAGCCAGAGTTGGAAAGTTTTGAACAGGCTTCGATGTTTCAGAGTCTTCGGCTGAAGACTTGCAGGAGTACACTCCTTATTCTGATTCTGATGCAGAAGATTCCACCCTTCTGCTTCTCCTCCAGAGGATTTTTCTTTTTCAGAGACACTTCATTCTATGAGAGAACATTTTAAGTGGGAAGGTCAGGACTTCTCTGATTCACGGAAAAGGCTTAGGGAATTTTGTTTTACCTCAACATAGGCCCTTAGCTATACCCCCTGTTCTAGATGTTGTGCAAGATGTATTTTCAGAGGCCTCACTTAATCCTGATTCTCTGCCTCCTGCGCCTGTTAAACCGGATAGGTATTACAGGGTGCCTGAGGCTCATAAATATCTCTATAAGAGTCCTAGGGCGGACCCAGAAACTATTAGTCAGGGACCTAAGGGTGTCAGGGCCTCTGTTGTAAAGAATCCGGTTCCTCTAGATAAAGAGGCCAGAGATTTGGATAGATGGGGAAAGAAGGTCTATACATCTTCTACCTTAGCAATGAGGGCTTTGAATTGCCAGTTTCATATGTTGAAATATCAAAATTTTCTTCTTTCTCAATTGAAATCTAAAGTGGATGCTCTGGCAGAAGGCATTGAGTGTAAAGAATTACAAGATTTGGTGCATGTCTCTGAACAGGTGGGTAAGCATTCTTTACAGTGTGGTTTTGATGCTTTGCAGGCCTCTTCTAGGGTGGCTGCCACTGCTTCAGTTCTTCGCAAGCACGCCTGGCTTAAGGATCAGAATTTATCTGACCATGTTAAGACAAGGATCTTGGATGCTCCTTTGCAGTCTGAAGTATTGTTTGGTCTACCTGTGGAGTCAGTCTTGAAGAAAATGGAAGACAAAGCTAAGTCTATGCAGACTGTTAAAGATTTTTTGCAAGTTCAGCCTCCGAAGTTTAGTAGAAATTGGCCTGCTAAGGGGTGGACGTATCCTTCTTCTGATTCTCAGTCTAGGGGTAGATCTAGACGTGGTAGGGGCAGAGCTCAGAGTTCCTTCAGACCTAGAACATGGAGTTCACCTGCACAATCTTCTAGTGAGGGCAGGGGCCAGTCCTTTCGTAAACAGGCCCAATGACCTACTTTTTCAGCTGCCAGCTCCTTCTTGCCTGGCAGCACCTTTGGGAGGACGGTTGGCACTCTTCAAGGAAAATTGGATTTTAATTACCCAGGACAAATGGGTATTGGATATCATACGCCAAGGTTACAAGTTTTATTTCCATACCTTGCCTCCTTTCAAAGGCATGCCAGACGTTCCTCCTCAGCAAAGACTAGAGGCTCACAAACAGATTTCTCTACTACTTCAAATAGGAGCTATACAACCGGTCCCTCTGCCAGAAGTGGGCCTAGGATTTTATTCTTGCCTGTTTCTAGTACCAAAGAAAGGGAACACGTGGAGACCAATTTTGGATTTATCCATCCTCAGCACATATCTGGACATTCCCAAGTTCA
Source organism: Protopterus annectens (assembly GCF_019279795.1). Lineage (NCBI taxonomy): Eukaryota > Metazoa > Chordata > Ceratodontiformes > Protopteridae > Protopterus > Protopterus annectens. Next base: position 32,894,991 of record NC_056729.1, read on the forward strand.
AAATGTTGACGTTACAACAGCTTTTACCTCTGCTGGGCAAAGATCACTGGATGGTGACTCTGGATCTCAAGGAGGCTTACCTTCATGTTCCTATCAGGCCCAGTTGCAGGAAATATCTGCGTTTCGGGCTGGGACTTTTCATTATCAGTTCTCTGCATTGCCCTTTGGCTTATCTACTGCCCAGAGTGTTCACGAAGGTTCTGGCTCCAGTGGTAGCTTTCTTCAGGCTAAGAGGAATACAAATCTATCCTTATTTGGACGATTGCCTGATTCTGGCTCAAGGAAAGAACGAACTTCTTCATCATTTACAGTATGTGATGGCAGTGTTAAGATGCCTAGGGTATTCTGTGAACGAAATAAAGTCCAGTCTAGTACCCTCTCAGGACATGTGCTTTCTGGGTGTGAGACTGAATACAGCATCCCAGATGGCCTTTTTGACCCCGGACAAACAAAAGAATCTTTCTCTTTATTTCCATCAATTGTCTCGTCAGTCCAGGCTGACTGCAAGGACAGTCCTACAAGCCTTGGGGTTCATGGCATCTTGTATTCTGGTACTTCCCAATGCCAAACTGCATATGAGGAAGCTACAATGGTATCTCAAAAATGTATGGACACAACACTGCCAAGATATGGACACTGTCATTCAGATAATACCTTGCATTCAGAAGGAATTTTTGTGGTGGGCTCAGGAATGTCACCTAAACAAGGGACTCTCTGTGACCCGACCAGAGGCGAGTCAGATTCTAACGGATGCCTCAGACAAAGCTTGGGGAGCTCATCTAAATGGAAAATGGGTACAAGACACGTGGCCTGCCAGACTTGAACATTTACATATCAACTTGAAAGAGATGTTAGCAGTCCAATTTGCATTGATAGCTTTCAAGGATTTACTTCTTCCAGGGCAGGTGTTGATTCAAACAGACAACACAACTGTCATGTGGTACATCAACAAGCAAGGGGGGACACATTCATACCCTCTATGCAGACAAGCAATGATTTTGTGGGAGACTGCTCTCAGTTTACAGCTAAATCTTCAGGCAAGGTTTCTGCCAGGAGCACAGAACTCCTTAACAGATGTGTTGAGCAGACAAATTATGGATCCCCAAGAGTGGAAATTGGATCCTCATGTATTTCAAAAATTGACAGTGTTATGGGGAACTCCAGACATAGATCTGTTCGCTTCTCCACTAAATTACCAGTTGCCAAAGTTTTGCACAAAAAGGTTTCATCCCACAGCTTGGAAAATGGATGCTCTCTCATTCAGTTGGAGCAATCTTCACGTGTATGCCTTTCCACCACTGCCTCTCCTCCCAAAGGTACTCCTGAAGGTCAGACAGGACAAGCCAACTATGATTTTAATAGCTCCGGATTGGCCTCGACAGCACTGGTACCCATTACTGAGAAGTCTGGTATGGGAGCCTCCATGGCCTTTGCCTTCGATTCCACACCTGCTGTCTCAGGAGAACAGTCATTTACTCAATGTCAAACTTCACTCTCTGCATCTAACAGCCTGGCATATTCTGTTTTAAACCCTGGAGGGTCTCAGCTTCCACAACAAGTTTTGAATGTTATTTTGGAGGCCAGAAGGCCTAGTACAAGGAAAGTTTATGCAGATAAATGGAGGAGATTTTTAATTTGGAGTACAGCAAAGGACTTTGATGTTTCTAAACCTAATTTAAGTGTTGCTCTTCAATACCTTACTGAGTTATTGGGCAAAGGTTTGTCCTTCTCCTCTATAAAGGTTCATGCTGCAGCAATTTCTGCTCACTATGACTGTGACCCACCATTATTTTCTCATCCTTTGTTTAAGCAATTCCTTAGAGGGCCAAAGAATATAAGACCCCCACTTAGAGCTCCTACTCCTGCTTGGGATCTCAATTTTGTGTTGGAGAAACTCACTCTACAACCTTTTGAGCCTGCAGCTACTGCCGAGTTGAAATATTTATCATGGAAGACTGCTTTTTTGTTGGCCATTACCTCTGCTAGGAGGGTTTCTGAATTACAGGCCCTTATGGCGGTTGAGCCTTTCTTAATTTTCCACAAGGATAGGGTGTCTTTGCGTACTAACCCTTCCTTTATGCCTAAAGTGGTTTCTAGTGTGGCTTTAAACCAAACTATTCATTTGCCTACTTTTTATGCAAATCCCCAAAATAAAGGGGAGAAGATTTTGCACACTTTGGATATACACAGACAGTTGCGATATTATTTGAGCAGAACTAAAGGGTTCAGGCAGTCTCAGCAGTTGTTTGTTTCATTTGCTTTGGGTTCTCAGGGCAAACCTGTTTCAAAACAAACTATTTCTAAGTGGATTGGTTTTTGTATTGCTTTCTGTTATTCCCATCATGTTAAGGAGATTCCAGCTGGGATTAGGCCTCATTCCACTAGGGCTACTGCCACTTCTACAGCTTTTTTAAGGGGGGTGGCTACTAAAGATATTTTGGAGGCAGCTACTTGGAGTTCAGTGCATACTTTCTCTAAGCATTACCACCTTCCACTTTACTCTAAATCTAGGGCTGGATTTGCCACTGCAATTTTACAGGGCATTTTGGCAGCTCCTAATGCTTTATAGCTTTGCCATCCTCCCTTACCTCTGCTTTGGGATTCTACCCATATGTAAGGACTGCAGCAATGTGAGATGAAGAACATAGTACAGTTTTGTACCTACCATAAATGTAGATGTTCGAAGATCCACATTGCTGCAGTCCAACTTACCCTCCCTCCTTCCCCTCTGTAGTTAGAAGTGGTTGTGTGGTTGGGGTTGTAAATATTGTAAATATGGTTAGTGCAGGGGTGGTTGGTTGTTCTTTGCTGTTTTTTGGCCTTTCTTTTTAGGGCCTTCTGACATCTGGGGCAAGAAAAGACTGAGGATATGACGTCGGTCATGCGCTTTTGTACCCTGACGTCCTGATGTCAGTTTTAAGCGCCTTGACCGACGTCAGCCTAATACTTTGGTATTCGGGCCGACCGAGGACAGCGGATTACCCATATGTAAGGACTGCAGCAATGTGGATCTTCGAACATCTACATTTATGGTAGGTACAAAACTGTACTTTTCCCTCCCTCCTTCCCCCTTATTTCCTCTTTCCTTACGGGGACATAAGCTTCCCATGGTGACTTTTAGCCACCAGGAACACTATATCATATTTCCTTGTGCTTCTGATGGGTTAGGGCAAGAAAAAGTGATGTATTTGCATTGGCTGCCTTGCTTTCTAGCACTGACGACCTGACATCAGACTACAGGCGATAGCAGCTGATGCAGGAGAACATTGACTCTGATATTCATGCTGGACGAGGGCTACCACAGCAGGGATAACCCACAGGTGATGACTGCAACAGTGAATACACTTGAACATCTACATTTATAGTAAGTGTACACAACTGTACTTTTCAGGGAGAGAAAAGTGCAGGGAGTGTGGGATGCCAAGGACTGATGCAAGCACATAAATAACAAGGAGATGCTTGCCCTGATCAAGGCACTCAATTCTCTGATCCATCTTTGGTCCCCTGACCTCTTCAAGTGGTTATAGATAATACTATAGTGATATATTACATCAGCAAGCAAGGGGAAACCAGGTTGTACCTGTCTTTCCCATGATGTTCATTGTGTTTCACTGTTGCAGTCATGACTGTAGGGTTCTCCCCTGCCGGCAGGCAGTCCTCGGTCAGCCAGAATCCCAAAGTCTGGGTCCGGCGTCGGATGTTCAGCCATGCTCCCTGACGTCAGAGCGCCAGGAGTACAAAGCTGACAGCCGACGCCATGTTCTCCAGTCTTTCTTGCCGTGCGGTGATAGCAGTTTGCAAGTGCCGGTCGGCTGACTCCTGACAATTTTTTCCAATCAAACTTCAGTCCGAAGACTTTCTTCTCCTACTCAAAGCTAAGTACCCCGTTGGGGAAACTTTTTTCTTGCTCCAGTCCGATGTCAGAAAAAGTTAATAATTGTATTTCATGTGGGAAGCAAATACCTCATAAGGATTTTCATTCTTACTGTATTCCTTGCTTAGGCCCTGACCACGCCGTAGCTAGTTGTCGGTTTTGTGCTAGATTCAATCAACGTACTATCAAACGAAGGTACGATTTTGCATTTCATTACTTCGGTAGGCGTTTTAAGTACAAAATGTCATCGGATACGGTTCCGGCTACCGGAGTTCACAAACAACGCAAGGACAAAGACAGGCCTCCGAGGTCCAAATCAGACGATATTGCAAAAGCGGAGCCAGCTTCAGGTTCGGCCGTTGTCAGTGAGGCGCTTTTGCAGCCCCTGTCGTTGGCCATTTCGGAACAGATAGCCGAAACGGACTCCCACGAGGAGCCAACTAGGCCTTTGAATATTTCAGTTGGACCTTCGGACAATGCTCCTTCGGATGGGTCTTGAGCCGCTGTGCAGGTACCGGCTTCCGAAGGGGTTTTCAGGCCTACTCAGCTTCTTATAAAGGCAAAGCCAAAGACTCCTTCCAAATCAAAGACTGCAACTCAGGCCTCTTCTGATCCGGTTCCCAAGTCTCAGAAACAGTTACTTAAAATGGCGGAGGACTTACTTACTATGATTAGGGGTTCACATCCCCCTCCAGATAAAAGGCCAAGGCAGGAAGTTTATTATGACTGCTCTGATCAGGCTTCTGTTTCTTCTGTTTCTTCTTCTGACCAGGAATATTCTTTCCCTCCTTATGAGGATTCTGATGCTGAGGAATCCATTCCTTCAGCTTCTCCCCCTGTGGGTTTCTCTTTTGGGGAAACTTTGCATGAAATGAGGAAACATTTCCACTGGCAAGGACAGGAGTACTCGGAATCTAAGAAAAGGCTAAGGGATTTTCTTCTTCTTCCCCAACATAGGCCCCTGGCTATTCCTCCTATTTTGGATATTGTGGATGATGCTTTTTCGGAGGCTAACTTAACTCCTGACTCTTTTCCTCCAGCTCCTGTTAAGCCAGACAGATACTATAGGGTTTCTGATTCCCACCAGTTTTTATTCAGGAACCCTACTGCTGACCCTGAAACCATTTCTCAGGGTCCTAAGGGCGTCAAGGCCGCTTCTGCTAAAAACCCCATTCCCACTGAGGAGGATTGAAAGATGGGGCAAAAAAGTGTACACTTCTGCTACTTTATCTGTTAGGGCTTTAAACTGTCAGTTTCATATGCTGAAATACCAGCAATTTCTCATGTCTGTTTTAAAGCAAAAGCTAACTTCCATTTCCGCCTGTGCAGATGATAAGGAACTACATGACTTACTGCATGCCACTGAACAAGTTGGGAAGCATGGTTTACACTGTGGATTTGATGCCTTGGAGGCTTCTTGTAGGGCTGCTGCCTCTGGCACAGTAATTAGAAGGCATGCATGGTTAAAGGAACAAAATTTGCCAGATCAGGTAAAGGCTAAATTATTGGATGCTCCTGTTCAGCATAATGTTTTATTTGGATCTAAAGCTGAAGACATGATTAAAAAGATGGAGGACAAGGCAAAGTCCATGCAAACAGTTAAAGATTTCTTACAAGTACAGCCACCCAGATTTAGCAGGAATTGGCCTACAAAAAATTGGTCCTTTCCCAATTCAGACAGGCCTCAGAGGGGAAAATATAAACGCCCCCCGAGGTAGGCCTCAAACGCAAGCCTCTTATAGACCAAGACAGTGGACTGCTTCCACCCCTAGGGGAGGAGAAGACAAGGTCGCAAGCTCATAGAAAACAGACTCAATGACTCCCTCTGTTGGGCTGCAGGAACTTCTTGCCTGGAAGCCCTTCTCGGAGGAAAACTTTCTCTTTTTCATCTAAATTGGACTCTTATAACCCAAGACAAGTGGGTTCTGGATGTGGTTTCAAGAGGTTCCAAATTCCATTTTCATACCCCACCAAGGCCAAGCGGATGGCCAGATCTTCCAAAACATCAATGGTCAGAGGCATTAAACCAGGTGGAAGCTCTCTTGGCTATGAAAGCCATAGAACTAGTTCCACTTTCAGAGATGGGACAAGGTTTTTACTCAAGGCTCTTTCTAGTCCCCAGGAAGCAAAATTCATGGAGACCTATTCTGGATCTGTCAGTCTTGAACACTTTTCTAGAGATACCAAATTTCAAGATGCTTACTCTACAGCAGCTACTACAAATGCTGACCAAAAATGCATGGATGGTAACTTTGGATTTAAAAGAAGCATATTTACACATTCCCATCAGACAGGAACGCAAAAAATACCTCAGGTTCAAGGCAGGATCGAGGCACTACCAATTCTCTGCGCTGCCCTTTGGATTGTCTACTGCGTCCAGGGTCTTTACCAAGTGCCTGGCTCCAGTAGTAGCTTATTGCAGACTCAAGGGAATTCAAATTTACCCTTATCTGGACGACTGCCTTATTCAGGCAGACAGCAAGGATGTCTTACTCCAGCATCTACAGTTTGTTCAGAATCTTCTCAAGTTCCTGGGATTCACTGTAAACATAAAAAAGTCAAATTTGACACCCTCACAACAGATAATTTTTCTGGGCGCTTCTCTAAACACAACAACCCAGATGGCATTTCTGACATACGAAAAACAGTTACAGCTGGCTTCAACTTTCAAAACCTTGGCAACTACAACTCTATCTGCAAGGAGATTCCTGCAAGCTCTGGTTTACATGGCCTCCTGCATCCTTCTCGTACCATATGCAAGACTACATATGAGGAAAATACAGTGGTACCTAAAAAGTGTATGGTCTCAGCATTGTCACAGCCTAGACATACTGATCTCCATCCTGCCTTGTCTTCAAAAGGAATTCCTTTGGTGTTCCAAGGCATGTACTCTAAACAAAGGAAAACCCTTCTGTCTGCTTCCTGCCACTCAGATTCTAACCACGGACGCCTCAGATTATGCATGGGGAGCCCATTTTCGGGGCAACTGTCTGCAGGGCCTTTGGACAAAGGATCAGAAGCACCTGCATATCAATTTAAAGGAAATGTTAGCCGTTCAGAAAGCTCTATTGGCCTTCAGGAATCTTCTACAACCAGGACAACTACTGATACGGACATACAACACCACAGTTATGTGGTACATAAACAAGCAAGGGGGATCTCATTCCTACCCCCTTTGCAGACTAGCCATGGATCTTTGGAACACAGCCCTAGCTTGCAATCTGGACCTTCAAGCACAGTTTCTACCAGGGAAGCAAAACTTCCTGGCAGACAGTCTGAGCAGTAACCTTTCGGATCCACACGAATGGATGTTGGACTCCGGAATATTCAAGATGATTACAGCAGTCTGGGGATGTCCTCACATAGACCTCTTTGCATCCCACCTCAATCATCAACTACAAATTTTTTGCACCAGGACTTTCCATGATCAAGCTTGGAAAGTGGATGCTCTATCATTCAGTTGGAGAAACCTCTCGGGATATGCCTTTCCGCCTCTTCCTCTTCTTCCACGGGTATTACTAAAGATCAAGCAGGACAAGCCCAAGATGATAATCTTGCTGGCCCCAAATTGGCCTCGATAGTTTTGGTACCAAACACTAAGAAACCTTTGTCTAGAGCCACCCTGGGTTTTACCACAGATTCCGAACCTTCTGTCCTAACACCAGGGTCAGATTCTGCACTCCCATGTCAAAACTCTATGCCTGGTGGCCTGGTTAATCCAGGATCTTTGATTCATTCTCTCCTACCCAAGCAGGTTATGGATGTCATTTTAGAAGCCAGACGTCCTAGCACTAGAAAATCTTATGCAGGAAAATGGAAAAGATTTTGTTCCTGGATGCAGGCTCAGGATTCTGATCCTCTTATTCCTAACATTCCTCAGATTTTACTTTACCTGTCAGACCTCTTACATAAGGGTCTCTCTTTCTCTTCCATTAAGATACACGCCTCTGCTATTTCTGCTCATTATAATACAGACCCTCCTATCTTTTCCCACCAGCTCATGAGACAATTTCTCAGAGGAGCTAAGAACTTAAGGCCCCCTAGATCTCCTCCCATTCCTGCTTGGGATCTCAACTATGTTTTGGAAAAGCTCACCTTACCTCCTTTTGAGCCTGCTGCCTCATCTGACATCTTCGAAGACAGCCATCCTTTTAGCTCTAGCCTCTGCCAGGAGGGTTTCAGAGTTACAAGCTCTTATGGCTGTGGAACCTTATATTATTTTTCATCAAGACAGGGTGTCTTTAAGGACTAATCCTACTTTCATGCCTAAGGTGGTTTCCAAAGTGGCTTTAAATCAAACTATTCACTTGCCAACTTTTTTCCCCACTCCTCAAAATAAAGGGGAAAGGATCTTAAATTCCTTGGATGTACACAGACAACTACGTTTTTACCTGGACAGAACCAAGACATCAGGAAATCAGAGCAATTATTTGTTTCTTATGCTTCAAGTTCCCAAGGTAAAGCCATTTCAAAACAGACCATTTCTAAATGGATTGCTCATGGAATCAGATTTTGCTATTCACACCATGGAAAACAAATCCCAGGGAGTATAAGGACTCACTCTACCAGAGCTGCTGCCACTTCAGCTGCCTTCCTCAGGGGAGTTCCTACCAAGGAAATTTTGGAAGCTGCAACCTGGAGTTCAGTGCATACTTTTTCCAAGCACTACAATCTACCTCTCTACTCTAAGTCAAGGGCAGACTTTGCTTCTGCAGTCTTGCAGGGCCTTATAGCCGCCCCCTCTACTTTATGACCACCTCCCTTTCTTTCTGCTTTGGGATTCTACCCTACAGTCATGACTGCAACAGTGAAACACGATGAACATAGTACAGTTGTGTACACTTACCATAAATGTAGATGTTCGAGTGTCTTCACTGTTGCAGTCTGGGTTTCCCTCCCTCCTGTCCCCTCTTATTTTTTCTTTTGTGTGGTTCCTTTTTTCACCCTTCTTCTGAGGTGTATTTGCAAAAATGGTATGGGACCTTATTCATTTTGGAACTTCTGACATCTGGGGCAAGAAAAACTGGAGAACATGGCGTCTGCTGTCAGCTTTGTACTCCTGGTGCTCTGACGTCAGGGAGCATGGCTGAACAGCCGACGCCGGACCCAGACTTTGGGATTCTGGCCGACCGAGGACTGCCTGCCAGCAGGGGAGAACCATACAGTCATGACTGCAACAGTGAAGACACTCGAACATCTACATTTATGGTAAGTGTACACAACTGTACTTTTGCTTGGAATATAGCATCACAGCACAATTTCTCTACAGGCATCCTACATTCTTTCAGAACAAAGTTGTGTGGCAGATAAACCGAGCAGGACCAGGGCCATCCCTCACAAATGAAAAGTAGATCGGGGGGAGGGGTCTTTCTATATTTGATAGTCCAATGGGTTGACCCTGCTGCCTCTTCTATGAACAATCAACTGGCAAAATTTTGTACCATGACTCCATGCAAGAAGGTGTGGAAGACCGTTGCCTTTTGTTTGGACAGGAATGTTCTTGTATGTATTTCCATCCTTTCCACTAATATCCAGGGTACTTCTGAAGATTCAGAACGAATTCCTCAAAGTCATTGTGGGGACTTCCTCCTGACCAAAGCAATCATAGTTCTCCCTTTTGGAAATGGCCAGGGGCAGTTGCCAGAAGCTTCCTCACAGAATAGATGTATTCACACAAGAACAGAGATGTTTGATAAAGCCTGACATCAGTCATCTTCATTTGACTGCCTGGATGATAGGGTCTTAATTTCTTTTTTCTGAAGATGTGCAGCAGTTCCTAATAGAGGCAAGAAAGCCTGCTACTAGGAAATCATATATTAGCAAATTGAAAAAATTTTCTAGTCTGTGCCAACAACATAACCAGCACCCATTCAGGACTAGTTCTTCCCTGGTTTTACAATGTTTGTGCAAGTTACTATCCCTTGGCCTTTCTTATTCTCTATCATTGTTTATTTATCATGCATTTTAGCATGTCTGCCCATGGATCTTCCTGTTTCAAGTTAGTCGCACATCAAAATGTTTTTGAAAGGGTTTTGCATGAGAGGTCTCCAAGTAAACCAGTGGCTTCACCTTAGGATCTTAATTTAGTGTTAGGGAAATTGAGATTTGGACCAGCTAATCTGGTTGACTTGAGATTTTTAATTTAACATGGAAAAAAAAGTTTTATTGATTGACCTGACCTCTGCAAGAAGGGTGTCTGAGTTGCAAGCTGTTATGGCGAGTCAACCCTACTTCATTTTCCCCAAGGACAATGGTGTCTTTGAAAACTTATCCTTCTTTTATGGGCAAAATGGTATCCAAGTTTACTTTGTCAAGTTATGTATCCTCCCCATTTTTTCCCTGAACAGATACGAGGGAGAAAGGATACTTCATACCTTGTATGTCCACAGACAACTCAGATGCTATTGTGACAGAATGACACCCAAATCTTTTAGATCATCAAATCAGTTGTTCATTTCTTGTTAAGAAGGGACACCCAGTTTCAAAACAGTTTCCAAATGGTTGTCTAAGGCTATTACCTTTTGTTATACTCACCATGACAAACCTTTTCCAAGCAGGGTCAAGGCCCACTCTTGAAGGGCATTGGCGGCTTTTATGGCTTTTTGGAAAGGGTTGGATTCTAGAAGTATTTTAGAAGTTCCTACTTGGTCCTCTGAACATACTTTTACAAAGCATTATAAACTGGATTCCTTCTCTAGGTCTAGATCATACTTTGCTAGGATCATTCTCCAGCTGCTCCTGGACCCTTCCACTTCCCAGATATAGTTAGCTATGGTGATCTACCCATATAACTAAGGTTACTGCAGTAATGATCAGTATGAATAACATAATCCAGTTGTATAACTTGAACTTACTGTAACAGTAGATGTTGGTGATCACTGCTGCAGAAGCCGTTTCCTCACCCCTTTTTTGTTGTGTTTTTATGCCAGGGTGAGGACTTTTTGTTATTCCTAGCCTTGTCCTTTCAGGGCTCATCCTCCCTCTCTCTCTGCTGGCGGGAAAGCTCTGAAGGGCTTTGTGCTCAAACATGTCTTTTAGTCAGCTCAGCTTGAGCTGCTTGACAAGTTTGGACATATGGAAGGTGCTGTGAAGCTTTGGAACCGGGATGGTTGTTATATCCTTAGCAAGATATAACCCTTATAGCTAAGGCTTTTGCAGCAATGATCATTCAAACATCTTCAGTTATAGTAAGTTCAACTTGCACAACTGTACTTTTCTCCTCTGATAGGTTCACAAGTATATGTACTAGGCTAGCTACAGTTTTGGGCCATTTTAAGCCTAATCAGTTTCCTTTTTTGTGCTCAAAATATTCTATCCCTTTTGTTTATAGATTGGCCTTATCCATCCCATGGTCAGTTATATATTACTCCTAATGAGAATAACTGGGATCAAACCTTAGATAATTTGAGGAGACCCGTGCATGGGATAAAGCATTTATGAGCTGTATCTGTCCAGTAGTAGTACAGGGGGTAGTCCTGGGGTAAATTTTCGGTTTTTCATCCAAGTATTTAAGTTGCTCTTGAAAATGAACAGGGATGAACTTTTTTTATGTGGATAGGGGAGTCTGTTCTCCAGCATCGGTATTCTTTGCAAAATATACCTGTCTTTCCAAACTGTTCTGTTGATGTTGCAGATGATGATTAGATCCCTAAACAGAGTACTGCTGCTGCTATTTGACTTGCTGATGTGCAGGAAATCCATCCGCAATGAGCTGGAGGATGCCCTTGTATGCCAGACACAAGTCACCTCTTAGCAGTCTGTAAGATATTGAGTATAGTGACAGGGGTTTGAGTCAGACCACATTGTACATGTTGTTTAGACCATATGCCCTTTTAATAAGGTATCTCTGTGGGTGTTCCAGTTGTTGCATGTGTCTAGACAGATTCATGCCAAAGGGGAGCATTACATTCAATGGTTGGCCTAATGAGGGCTGAGTAAAGAGGGCAAGTGACATCCTTAGATCTAGACACAGTCCCTTTGTTTATAAGTTGTGCTTTATAGAGGGACTTTCTTGCAATAGACATGCTGGTCAAAAGTTAAGTCACTCTCCACATAAGTTCCCAAATCCTGAACAACTGGGTTAACTCTTAGGGTTATATTGCCAATGTGGTAGTTCCCCGGGGATAGAGACTTCCCAAAGGATGTAATAATACATTTTTTAGCATTTAGTTTCAGACCATAATTTAGACACCAGTTATTTATTTGAGACAAACCTCCCTGGGTTATATGACTTACCAAAGGATGTAACAATGCATTTTTTAGTATTTAGTTTCAGACTATGATTTTGACGCCAGTTATTTGTTTGAGATAAACCCTCCTGCAAGATGTCTGTCATTTGGAGATTCAGTGATTGCTCCAAGCTTGCAGTCATCTGCAAACTTAGTTAGCTAGTGCCCTTTAGTACTGGCTTTTACTTCAGCAAAGTAGATGTCAAACAAGAGATGTTCCAGCACAGAACTCTGAGGGACTCCACTGGTGATTGGTCTCCTTATTTTGATTATCTGCATCCTGTCTGTGAGCCAGTTGGCAATCCAGTGATGACATAGGGGTTTATTCCCAGTTTATTTAGCTTTTCTAATATGCCTGAGTGGGGAATTGCATCTAAAGCTTTGGCCAGGTCGAGGTATATGGTGTGTACCATTTTGCATGTATCCATTGTTTTGGTGACCTTTTCACAAAAAATCCACCAGATTGAGAAAACTTGGCCTGCCCTTGATGAATCCAGACTGAGACGGATCCATTGTTTGGAGGTCTATGTCCTGATTGATTAATTCCATTATAAGTCTTTCCATGGCTTTGCATATGGTGCTGTTCAGACTTATGGGTCTGTAATTTCCTGGGTGTGTGGCAGGGCCTCTCTTATGTAGGAGAATGACTGGTAGCAGTTTTCCATTTATAAATCCAAAAAGCAGACAAACAAGGAAAGATCGCACAAATAAACCAAAGAATGAACCTGGATGCCACTGTTCAGTGAAACAATAAAGCCTTGGAGAGAAGTGTAGGCAGACTTCCATTTAATAGTAAAAGCAACAAAACACATAAACGTATTCAACACTTCGTTGTCGTTTCTAGCACTTCCTTACTGTAGTAGTGGAACTACTGTGGTGTCCTAGATGTGTGTGTGTTTCTAAATTGGACTGGTTTGTGACAGCCCACGTCTGAGGAAGTGCTAGAAACGAAAACGAAGTGTTGAATACGTTTGTGTTTTGTTATTTTGTGGCTTTTACTATTAAATGGAAGTCTGCCTACATTTCTGTCGATGGCTTTATTGTTTCGTTGAACATTGGCATCCAGGTTCAATCTTTTGTTTTCCATTTACGTGGCACAAAATCTGTATGGTGGCTGATTGAACAGTGTGTAGGGGTGTGGCTAAATTGTGCTTCATGCTGTTTAAGGTGCCTCCAGGATTATTGTCCGTGCCCATTGATGCAGTATTTTTCATTTTTGATTGTGCTTTTAGGACTTGGTCTTGTGTGATGGCTGGAGGTGAGACAGTTTCAGGTATATGTTGAGGAACAGATGGAGAGAGAGAGAGGAATAAAGTTCAAGCTAAATTTATTAACCATTAGCTATATATTCAGGTAGGTAATGTCATTTACAGTCAGCTCAGTGCATTGCTGCATTGTACTTTCTGAGATTACAAATATAACTAAAAACTGCCTTGTAGTTGTCTTTGGCCTGGGTAGCTACTTAAGTCTCAAACTGGACTTTGGTGGATTTGATTATAGGTTCATACTAGGCTGTCTGCCCTAGGGCATTTATAAGCCTAGCCAGAGTGTGTTTGGCTTTCACCACCCATTTTAAATTAATTTTGCTATGCCCTTTTTCGAGGTTAGTATACTGTGCCTCTGTCTAACAGTGACACAGAAGTGATACCCGGGGTAAACCTATGATCTCCCATCCACTCATCAAGATTCCTCTTGAAGAGAGTCAATGAGGGACTCTGCCTAACCTGGACTGGGATTTTATTCCAGAGTGAAGGGAGCCTCTGGGTTATGAATCTGTCCCTCCAGCATGTCCTATTTATTTCAGTGCTGAGGTTCAAGTCTCTCGAGCGTGTAGCTCGATGGGATTTGGATTTTCTGAGTTGCAGCATGTCCATTAATTCCGGGTTGGACATGGCTTTATACGTCGGCACAGATCGCCTCTGAGCAGGCGGTATGTCACTGAGTAGAGCTGGAGTTTCTTTAACCGGGCAGCATATGGCATCTGTTTGAGCCCTATGATCCTCTTGGTGAGGTACTTTTGGGGTCTTTCCAGTTGCTGCAGGTGTCTGGTAAGGTACATCCCAAAAGGGGCATTGTACTCAATTATGGGCCTGATGAGGGATGAGTAAAGAGGCACGATGACCTCCCCTGATCTAGATCTGAATCCCTTCATGATTAGGTGGGCTATATAAAATGTTTTTCTAACCACTTTGGCCACGTGGTTGTCAAATGAGAGATTGCTATCAGCTTGGGTCCCCAGGTCCCCAATTACTTCTTCTGTACTTAATGGATTACCACCTATGTGGTAATTTGTGGGCACTTTGTTTTTGCCAAAGGGGATGACTATACACTTTTTGGCGTTTAGCTTGAGGCCATGGCTCTGGCAACAGTTATCTGTTTCTATGAGGCCCTTTTGGAGGATGCTTGTGTTGGCTGGAGAGTCGATTAGGGCGCCCAGTTTGCAGTCATCTGCGAACTTGGTCAGCCACAGTCCTTCCGTGTTGGCCTGTACCTCCGAGAAATATATACCGAACAAGAGAGGTCCCAGGACTGAGCCTTGGGGGACGCCGCTTGTAACTGGTTTGGAGTCTGACATGGCTCCAGCAATTCTAACCGTGTGGGTTCTGTCCTTGAGCCAGTTTGCCACCCATCTAGTGACATAGGGGTTTATATTTAAGCTGGTGAGCTTATCTATAATGCCCGAGTGGGGTATTGTATCGAAGGCTTTTGCAAGGTCCAGGTAGGCTGTGTGGACCACCTTCCCCTCGTCAATGGCCTTGGTGACTGTTTCAAAGAAATCAACCAGGTTTAAGAGGCAGGATCTGCCCTTAACAAAGTCAAACTGGGTAGGATCCAGTGTCTGTAGGTCCCCAATATCTTTATTTATGAGGTCCATGATGATCCTTTCCATAGCTTTGCAGACCAAGCTAGTCAGGCTTATGGGGCGATAGTTTCCAGGATCCGTTGAGGCACCACCTTTGTGGAGAGGGACCACTGTTGCTGTACGCCACTCTTTGGGTACATATCCTGTAGTAAGGCTGAGATTGAACAGTAGTTTTATGTTTGGGTTTAGCTCTTCTTGGAGTTAATGTAGGACGCAGCCTGGCACGCCGTCTGGTCCCATTGATACTGTGTTTTTTGCTTTGGAGAGGACAGCTCTTGCCTGAGCATCTGAGATGTCAGGGGGGCAGCACTCTGCTGGGATAAATATTTGCCCTGTTGGTGGGGAGGGGGGGCGAAGAGGTTTGCACTGAACCTGTCAGCTAGGATGTTGGCAATGTCTGTGGGTTCGGTGTATTTTTTGTTTATTTCAGTGACAAGGTTTCTGACATTCTGTGAATTACTGCTATTTCTTGTGGTCAAAATTATTTTCCTTTTATTATAAAGCTTGTTAATATTATGGTTCCACCATGTAGGTTTGTTTCTGAGATTTGCCCTGTAATTTTTCCTGCGGAGGTACAGCTACATCTATGCAGCTGTTTAAATGGTGGTGTAGTGTGGTGGTTTATATTTCTGTGTATTTCGTGGAGTTAACTGTGTTTTTAAGATGTTGAAGCCCACAGGTACTCTTGTGCGCGCCTACACTCCGGCAAGTACTCCTCATCGATATTAAAGAAATGAACACTTATTCCAAATTCATAGTACAACACAAAAAGCAATTCTTCATCCAAGCCAAAAGCTCCTGCTTTGATATGAGATGTATCACCTAACCTATTTCCTTTCAGAGTCTGTTTGCCTCTCTCAAGATCCACTGAAGATTGACCCACTTTAATATATTGCACTCTGCTTGATTGGATACATATTCCAGTGAACAGCCACAGTGTAATCTACACATTTTTTTCTATGTAATTTATCTGAACTATTCTGTTACTTGTATTTCTCTAATTTTTTTTTTGTGAAACGTTTTATATTTTACACGGGCTGAACCTGAAATTGGTCAATATTAATCAGTGCACTACCCCAGTAAACAAATATAAATAAATAAATGCTGCTTTTGTACATTTATCAAGGGCAGATGTCCTCCTTACATGAAAAAGTTTTAACAATGTGTAGATGTGTAGTTGTGCTTTCAACTCTTCATTGATTAACTACGCGCCGTTAAGTCATGTACAAATGTAGATGTGAAGGTTGGTTTCTTGGAGTTAAACTGTTACATTAGTACAATCTTGTTAAATAAACAGCTTAATGGGTTAAGGGCAAGACAAAACAGCAGCAGTGACAAAGAATCACCCTGCAATATCCCACCTTTAAATTTTTATCCCTGGGATGATGATTTGCCATTTACCACTGTTTCATGATCATTGCAATGCAGTTGATCAAAGTAGGGTACATGTCGTACATCTTTAAGCATTCCATTATCCGTGAATGTCAGAAACTGTTAAATGCTTTTTTTTTTTTGTAATCTGTGTATGCCATACTTGGATTCTTCCCCTTTTAACAATTTCTCCATCTCTTATTTGGAGTAGCTTCTTCACTCTAAGTAGCAGATGGCTTATTTTCATCCTGGGGATCAGTCACTTGAGGTGTTCTGCATATCCTGGATGCAGCTTAATAACTTGTCCATAAAAATCACAAATTTCCTAACATCTGAGGACTGTAGGAAAATATTGGAGAGGTGGGGTTTGTTGGCAGTGGTTTGGCACTTCTTACATCCTGCCCGTCTTGGTCAGAAAGAGTAGTTCAGAGAAAGTTGTGCTGAAGCAGGAGTGGACATGTGCTTTGAGAGCAGCTCTGAACCTGGCAGCTGTCAGCCCTCATCCCTTTTTAAATACCTATGTATGGTCCTGCACTTCTTATCCTTCCCTTAGATAACAGTCCTGTGGGCGACTTTCACATCATCTCCCTGTAAACAGATGAGTTGGCCTCACCTGTTCATTTTTATCTTTTTTTAACTTGCGCCCTGTAATGTTAGTTGAACCTTTATCACGTGTGTTATCTGTCACTACGATACCCTCCTGTTTGCTGCTGTTTTATCCAGTATTTTATA
Source organism: Protopterus annectens (assembly GCF_019279795.1). Lineage (NCBI taxonomy): Eukaryota > Metazoa > Chordata > Ceratodontiformes > Protopteridae > Protopterus > Protopterus annectens. The sequence continues at coordinate 32,912,059 of NC_056729.1, forward strand.
TTACCTGTCTGTATTTCAATCCTAAATGTTTCTTCAGTTAAGTTGCACATAGCAGCTTTGTATTGGCTGTACTCTTTTGGCTTCTTCTCAAGTAGTTTTTTCCTTGGTGACAGTATGCTTATGACCAGCAAAGCGATAAACTGACATTAGTGCTTAATTTCCACTTTAGTTTGGAAAAAGTTGTTTCTAATAGTGTTTGAACCAGTGCTGGCAGCTGGCATATGATATGACATTTCTGCTGTGGATATCTTTGAGTTGCATACTTTAGTCTGCACTGAACTTTATCTTGATTTTTTATCTGTAATTTATGCCCAAAGTGTTTTTAGAAGCGACCTAAAGACATGGCATACAACTGCACGTCTAGTTTACAAAACAAGGCAGTAGTGGCAAAAGATGTTTGCATATTGCTGTTTGTAGAACACTTACCATGTGGAGAAAACTTAGATTAGAAAATTGGACCACTTCCCTCTGAAAAGGGCAACGTTTATCAACTGGTAACCAAATTAGGCCAAATGGTTGGGAAATTGTATTTTATTTTGTTATGGGAAACATAGCAGCTTATGAAATACATGTGTGAATAAACTACATAGTTGATTTGGTGTCTTCTGGGTAGGGAAGATAGTTAGGAAATGTGCTTTTGCTAACGGTAAGTAATACTAATAGACAAGTATCATATCTGATGTCCTTCTGTTCACATGTTGTAATAATCATAACTGTAGAGAGGTTGCTACTGCAGCACTGGACATCCAGCCACTATACCAAAGTCTTAGGAGCAGGGGTACGTGCTACGTTGATTGCTAGGGCCATAAACTGACGTTGGCTATAAAAGTAATGCCTGCACGTACTCCCTTCAGAACTTTTCTGCCGCAGTGATCTACAGACCTCTGATCGTCAGCTCTGGTAATCAATTAGTTCGTTTATTTCAGCTGTCCAGTATTGATAAGTACCCCTTTGGGTTTTTTGTCACCTTCTTATTGCTTTTCAAGCATACATGTCAACTAGGAAGGGGAAGTATGCTTGTGGAAAACAAATTCCACATAAGGACATGCATGATAAATGCTTATTCTGTGTAGGTGAAGGCCATGACCATACGTCTTGCAATATTTGCAAGTCTTTTGTACCTAAAACGCTTAGCAGCTGTTTGGCTGCCTTAAAGCTTTATCAAGAAAACCAGAGGCTCCGGCGTCTAGCATTAGGCATGGAGGGTGAGATAGGTACCGCTGACGAGCCGCCTTGGAAGAAGGCCAAAATAGTTAGCCCCGATGCCCATGCTGCACCTCCGGAGTCTGGTGAGACTATCGAGGCGGGTATTAGCCCAGGGTCTCATCGGATGCCTGTTTCACAGCTGAAACCGGGAACCATGGTGGCAGACAGTTCGACAGAAATGCAGAGCATGTCCGCTGAGGTTGATCAGTCCCGGACGGCGAAGGGGACCCACGGCTTGGGGTGTTGGAGGGGCCTACTCTCCCCGCTCCATTCTCCTAGGCGTCTGGCTCTGTCAGCACATCCTTATCCATCCACTCCTCTGAAGAGGAAACAGAAATTAAAACACAGAGAACATAGAGAAGCTGATCTAGCTCCTGGATAGGAAGTTTTTTCCCAAAGTCTTCTCAGGGCCTTCCAGGCCACCAGTCTTGGGTACCTCTACCAGCCCCTACACCTGTGCAGGTCATAGAGGATTCAGAAGAAGAACTCTCCTCCTCTGATGAATATTCTGGCTGCATCACAGACCCCTGTCTCTCAGCCCCCAGCTTCTAAACATCCTGATAGATTTTATAAAGTTCCTCAGGATACACAGTTCTTATTCAGGAACCCTCCTGCAGACTCTGCTGTCATTGCAGTGTCAGCAGATAAATCATCCAGACAGCTACCCTCCACCTCTCTGTTTCCCACTGACAAGGACAGCAAATTTATGGATAGACTAGGTAAGAAGGTATATACTACTTCCACTCTAGCCATCAGAACCCTAAATTACCAAACTCACATGGCTAGGTTTGTTTTAGATACCCTTTCAAAAGCTTCTGCACTGATTCCAGATGTGCCAGACTCTCCTGCTAAGTCACAACTTTCTGCCCTACTCTCTACCGCGCCTCAGGTGAGTGAACAGGCAGTCCATAAAGTGCAGTTATGATGCGGTACAGGCATCCTCTAAATCTGCAGCCTCAGGTTCTGTCCTGAGAAGATATTCTTGGGTGAGGTTACTGCCCCTTCCTATGGATGTCCAGACCAAATTGCTAGATGCACTTATTTGATAATAAGGCCTTTTTCTGTGCAGCCTCTGCAGAGCTCCTTAAATCCCTACAGGAAAAGGGCAAGGAGCTACAAAATTTAAAGTATTTGTTAGTCTCTCCTATTCCTAGGTATCATAGAAACTACCCTCAAAGGACCACCTTTGTTAGGAGGCAATCATCTCATTCCAATGCCCCACAGGCTAAGGGACAGAAGCAACATAGGGGACACTCCACTCCTAAACAGCCCTCCACCTCCACTCCAATTCCCTTTCGGAGGCAGCCTGACCAGGGCAGCGCCTCTCCACTGTGACTCAAACCTGTTACCCAACTCCACTCCCTTATCCCTCTGCCTCACCCCTTTCCCTAACCTCCTGGTGGAAATTTACCTCAGAGGCTTGGGTCCTTTCCATCTTCCAGAAAGGATACTTTATGACTTAGTGGGCACTTCCTCCCTTTCAGGGGACAACCCAACTGCCTACAAGTCATCTTCACCTTCCCCCCTAATTCTGAGTCAGCTCCAAGCTCAGGACACCATAGAAAGAGTACCTCCAGAACAGACAAACAAGGGGTTTTACTCCAGGATGTTTTTGGTTCCAAAGAAAGATGGCCCTTGGAGGCTAATCCTGGATTTGTCTGTACTCAATCTATTCCTCAAGGTGCCTACCTTTAAAATGCTCACCTTGCAGCACCTCCTACCTCTCATCCCTCACCAAGCTTTCATGGTATCCCTGGATCTGAAGGATGCCTACCTTCATATTCATGTTCACCCTAGCTACAGGAAGTTCCTACATTTTTCCATGGGTTCCTTGCGTTTTCAATTTTCTGCATTGCCGTTTGGGCTTTCCACAGCCCCCAGCATATTCACAAAATGCCTAGCTCCAGTTATCACCCACTGCAGAGTTCAAGACATTCAAATATATCCATACCTAGATGACCTCTTGATACTTCACCAGGATTGCCACACCCTCCGTCACCACCTAGGCATGGTGTCCAATACCTTGGCAAACCTAGGGTTCACTGTGAACCAGGAAAAATCTCACCTGGCACCCACCCAAGACCTGTATTTCTTGGGGTGCGGGATAAAAACAGACCAGATGGCAGTCTTCATTCGTAGCCAGAAGGTGGAAGCCATCACACATTACCTCCAAACACCCCTCTCGCCCCGAACCTCATCAGCCAGGGAATTCCTGAGGGTCATAGGCCACATGGCATCCTTGATACCCATGCTCCCCTTAGCAAGGCTGCATATGAGAAAATTTCAGTGGGTGCTGAGGAGTCTGTAGGACCAACAGTCACACCCCTTTGATATTCCTCTACTTCTTCTCCCATGCCTGAAAAAAGAGCTGCAGTGGTGGATTACAGCCATACGCCTCAATCAGGGTATATCTTTGCAGATTCCCTCACCCTCACAACAAATCTTCAGAGATGCTTCATATGTGAGTTGGGGAGCAGTTCTGCAAAACCACAACAAAACAAAGTTCAGGGAGAGTGGTCCTCCGTCAGACAAAGGGACCACATCAGTATCAAAGAGATGAGGGCCCTTTTCCTAGCCCTGCAAACCCTCCATCCAGTTCTCCTACCAGGCACCTTAAAAGTTGTCAGACATATGACTGTCCTGTGGTATATCAATAAGTGGGGGGAGGGGGCAAGGTCCTACCCGCTCTGCAGCCTGGCAATGGAGATTTGGTTCCTGGCAGCAGAATTGCACATTCACCTGCAAGCAGTGTCACATTCCTTCAGCAGAGAATGTGATGGCAGACGCTCAGAACCTCTGCACCCTGCCACGAATGGATGCTTCACAGGGAGGTGTTTTTGGAGCTCATTCACAGGTGGGGTATTCCTCAGACAGATCTGTTTGCCTCCTCCCAGAACAGGCAGATACCTCTGTTTTGCACAAGGGATCCACATCCACAGGTGTGGAGGATTGATGCCTTCTGTTTTTCTTGGGTGGAGATGTATCTTTATGCCTTCCCCCTCTTCACACTGATTCAGAGTCCTTCTGAAGATTCAGAGGGACAAACCAGAATCCTGCTGGTGACTCCCTTTTGGCCAAGACAGCATTGGTTTCCCCTTCTTCACCTACTAGCCAAGGACAATTACCACAGGTTACCCCACTGATTTGACCTACTCACACAAGACAGGGGGTCGCTCATACACCCTCAGGTGCCCAACCTCAGACTCACTGTGTTGGTGATAGAGATCTAATCCCCCTTCAGACACCTGTATTCAGAGGACGTACTCAGTGTCCTGTAGGAGGCCAGGAAACCTAGTACCAGAAGAAATTGTGTGTCAGAATGGAAAAGATTCTCCAGGTGGTGTCAAAAGAAAAAACAGGACCCCTTTCTTATTCCTGTACCTTTGTCCTTTCTTTCTTATGTGAGCTTCTACATTCAAGGCTGGCTTAGTGTTTTATTAAGGTACATTTATCAGCCATTTCCACCTGTCTCTCCTTGGCATCCAGATTAGAGGTCAAACTATTCTTAAGAGGGGGTCCTCCATATATGACCCCCTCGAAAACCAATACTGCCTTCATGAGACCTTAATTATGTCCTTGGAAAACTCACACTACCTTCTTTTGAACCAGCTCACTCAGCATCACTGAAATTAAGTACTTGGAAAACAGTACTGCTGGTAGCCCTCGCATCCGCCATGAGGGTCTCAGAAATCCAGGCCTTGATAGTTAACCCCCCTCTTACCTCATCTTTCGTGCCTAAAGTGGTTAATGAAGTGTCCTTAAATCAAGCCATTAACCTCCCTTTTTTTCCCCAACAACCTCAAAATCCGTCTGAAAGAACCCTACATTCCTTGGATGTTCGTAGGCAGCTTAGGTATCCATTAGAAAGTCTGACCAGCTGTTGGTCTCCTTTCACCCAAGGGCCTTGGGGAAGGCAGTCTCTAAACAGACTACATAATCGTGGATTTCTAAAGCTATTTCTGCCTGTTGTTACTTTCATGGAATGGTTTTATCTACCAATGTGAGAGCACATTCTACTAGGGCAGCTGCCTCTTCAGCAGCCTTTTTCAGGGGGGTGGACTAAGCTTCCATGCTGGAAGCGGTCAGCTGGTCCTCAGTCCATACTTTTACCAGCACTACAAGCTAGACCTGGTCTCCAGAGACAGAATTGGGTTTGCTAGGTCAATTTTACAGGGTCTCATAGACCAGGCCCCTCTACCTACCTCCCAGGCTCATACCTAAAGCTTGGGGTACTCTCCCTGCAGTTATGAATACTGCAATATGAGAATAGAAGGACATAGAATAGTTGTGCAAGAACTTACCATAACCTTAGATGTCCTTCCCTTCATTGCTGCAGTATTCACCCCCCCCCCCTGTCCAAACCCCTCTTGCTCTGTTTTGTCCATCTAGAGTGACTTTCCCTATCTTCTCCCCATCCAAACAGGATACTGTAACAGGCACATACATTTATTGGGTTCCTTTTTCCTGGTGGCATATGTGGGTCTGAAAAGTTTCCTGTCCTTGCTCCCCAGGGGTACTACTGTATGCATCAGTCATTTCTGAAGGGGGTATGTGCAGACATCACTTTTATAGCCAATGTCGGTTTATGGCCCTGAGAAGCAAAGTAGCATGCTCCTAAGATTTTGGAATACTGGCCGGATGTCCGGTGCTGCAGGCAACAACCTCCGTACAGTTATGATTACTGCAACATGAAAGAGAAGGACATCTAAGGTTATGGTAATTCTTACACAACTATTCTTTAAGCAGTCACCTCTCCCTCCATCATTGTGTGAGTTTTTCTTTCTTTTTTGGGCAGAGCCTTTGTCAGGCCTTTCCTTCTGATTAAGGGTATGGTTATTGCCCTATTTTACTGGGGTCACAATGTTTTCAATGCATAGCATCACACTTGAGTTGATTTTTCTAGTCGAACAGGTCTGCTTAGGAGCTTTGAACCCATCTGGACAACTGAATTTCACTTTTGCCTATATTTTATTATTATGATGGCACCATGCAAGCTTGAAAGGAATATGAGTGCTTCTGGCCAAAGCATGGATGTTTTTGAGAAACTTGGGTCATTTGGTCTGTAGACAGGGCTTTTCCCTCTGTACCACCAGTAAAGGCATAACCATCCCATTTTAAAAGTGTTTTAATCAGTATTTTTTTGCTGGTGCCTCCTTGCTGTTATTTAGATGTTAGGGACTGAGTGGTATAAACCTTTAAAAGATTACATATTACTTTGTGATTTCCATAGTTTGGTATGGTTTCCATAGATTTTTTGTGCTTTTATATTCTGTGCATTGTAACTGGATGTATATTTAACAAGCTGAAAGCCATCATACACAGTGTTCAGGCTAATGTTATATTTTTTCTTTGGGTGTGGAATTGAGGTATTTTTATTGAGATTGTGTAATAATGAGAGAACTGCAGTTTCTGCATGTACCTTTTTGCAGAGCCCAACTAATCTGGGATAGACCATATCAGGTAGCTTTGTTTGCCTTTTAATTCTCAGAAAGAGAGAGCGTCTGTAACCAGTTGTTTTGATTTTTGTGGGTTAAATTATATACAATGTGAGCATTTTGTACAGTCATTAAACTTAATTATATTCATTTTATTTCAGAACTTGAGAAATATTTTGTATGTGTGTAATTGTATTTCATTCTTTGTGCAGCACCTAGAGCTGGTCTGCCGCCTTCACTTAATGTGCCACCAACACCACCACCAGGGATTGTTGAAATTGATAGTGAGAAGTTTGCATGCCAGTGGTAAGTAGATAATATACTGTTTGAGAAATAAAACAGTGCAACTTGCAAATGGGAAAACTAACATGACTTTTTGTTTGTTTTTGTATTTAAGGTTAAATGCGTATTTTGAAGTGAATTCAGATTTTTCAGTCTCTCGAGCTGAAATGTACTCTGAATACCTTTCAGCTTGTAGTAAAGTGGCTCGTGGTGGCATCTTAACATCAACTGGCTTTTATAAATGTCTTAGGTGAGATAAAGAGCTTACTATTGTGTACTGTATTCATAAACTGAAGCTTTCTTTTAGCTTTTCCATGGTTGTAATCTCTGCAGTTTGTATTCAGTCACTGTCTGTCATGTTGTGTTAAGAAACTAAATCTAACAAAGATAAGAAATATTACTGGCAACTTAAGTAACTTAATGAATATTGATCTAACGATGAGTGGTGCAGTTTCACTTCTGAAAGTAATAATGAAAAAAAATAATAATTGTTTTAACTACTGTACTTTTGTGTGCCAGGAAGGTGAAATTTAATTTGCTATTGGTCAGTGGACTAGTTTGAACATTTTTGGTTTTCTGCATTGTAAGTTGCCCAACTTTGCACAGCCTTGTACTCGTGGTCAGAGCTGTTCAGTGCTAAGTAACCATGGGTGCTGATTTTGACAGTTTTTTTTACTGGAATTGACAAACCTCAAGGCTAGTACACTGGAGATAGCTACTTTTTGCATTCTTACCATGTTATTGCGATAGCTCTGCACTTCCTTTTGGTATGCCTGACTAATAGTTGCCTTGGTTTGTACTGCAGTGAGTAAAGAATGAACCTAGCTATTTCTAGGCCTCTGATTGTTATTGAACCTTGAAGTGTTATTTTGCTGTTGACCAGTAGACTTGTATGAATATTTTTAGCTTGCCAGCATTGTTATACGTTGCCTGCATTTCATGCAGCCTTGTTTAACTATACAGTGTAGAGACAGGCAATTGCAGCCTTAACTATGTTCGTCATACATCATTGCTGCAGTAGTCTTTAGCTATATGGATTATATCCTGACATGGATATATAGTCTTCCAAAGTCCGAGTCCCCACCCCCCCACACACATGCACCCAGGCTGTTGTGGCTTGAGCCCCCAAGGGAAGAAACAGCAGCCTTGGGTACCAGATGTCTTCAGAACTTTCTTGCCACCCTTGAGAGCACTTCTGGACTTCAGAGGATCGATGGTCTGTTTCTCTTTTCCCATTTCTGAGCAGCTGTGTCCCATTTAGGGAGTTCCTCCCCCACTTTCTTTGTTGAAATTGTATCACGTTTCTTTAAGGATACCAGTATTTTGGTTTTTTTGTTTTTTGTTTTTTTTTGTTTTTTTTTTTTATTACCTTGTTTAGACTGTCATGTGACTGAGGTCCGGTAGTCTCTCGTTACTTTAATATTTAATGGTACTAACTGCTTTTTTGGGACACAAGTATACTGTATTTGTGATTACATTTGTATTTTGTTAGGGCTGGTGTATATTTTTAGAAAATGTAAATGGTGTAGTATTCCTAAACACTTCGGTGATAACTTACCTTCTGACTGACTCCTTCCAGCTTTACTTACCAGAGAACAGTACTTTTAAAGTGTGTTTATATATTATGTACTAAACTACACTGTTGTACTGCAGTTGTCTGCCTTACTGTGCTGTTAAGTCAAATTTCATTGCTGTTTTAATTGTTTACAAAGCTTTTTTTGCTATTTTCACTGTTATTTCTTGGTATTTTTTGTTGTTGGAAAGCAATCCTTTCTGCTTTTTCTGTTTTTTCTGCCAAGCAGTGTTAACATAACTGATTTGTCAGCTGTTTAGAACATTCTTTAGGGTTTCCTTGATGATTTTCTGCTGTTTTGAACTTTTTTTAGTATCTCACTGCTATTTTTCTGCTGCTAAACATTTTGCAATGGTTCCTGTCAACTAGGGTAGTTAGTAACATACCCAGATATAGTTTTGCTGCATCTGGGTCTGTTTGTAGTAGCTTTTTGTTCTGAGCACATTTTCCAGGCCATCTTGGACTGGAAGGGGCCTTTCTGCACTCTTGTGAGAGGATTCTGCTGATTGGAACCTGTCTGGTGAACGGTCATTAGTCTGGGGCTTGGAGTAAGCATCCTCATTGGTCCTTTTGAACCTTTTAAAAAAAAAATTTGATTTTTACCTTCTGGAATTTAAGCCCTGCTTTTGAGCAGATTTCTGCTTGTTTGCGCATCGCACAACACCGCGCACTGCTGTGCAGTTGTGCGCCATAGCAGGACAGATAATTCAACAGTTTTTCCCGTAGATACAGATGTAGCACATAAGTGTAGCCCTTATCCCTAATACTTTCCCAGTCAAAGAAATGCTGCTGAGCTGAACCCTTTCAAACTACCAGCAAAAAAAAAAAAAAAGCGGAGATCTCTATCCACTGAGCTCCTCCTTGATCAATCCTGAAAAGCTCTCTTTAGTGATAAGTCGTCAACCTAGCATTATGGACAGTTAGACTACCCTTGGTTTTCCTGCCAACTTTTTTGACTTGGATCTCAAGGCAGTGTAGCAGGTACCTTATGTACACCAACAGCCCTCTGCTAATAACTCCCGCTAGTACAGAATGTGAGTGATGTTTCTACACCAAGAATCTTGAATCTATACTCTCTCGCACTCAAAACGGTAACAAGGAAGAGGTTGTCCACCCATCCACCACTACTCATACATATAGTATGCATCTAACACAAACATCAACATAAGTGGAGGTTCTTTCAGAAAACTACTGAGACATCAGAGACCTCCAAAACACAAGACTGCTACAACTAACAGTTTCCACAGCACCCATGACACACAGCAACACCAGTGTCTCACCTACCAAGCCTGTAAGGTGCAGCACTCAAACCAGATTTTCTAGTCATTGGAGAGTCAATAGTGAGATGTATATCTGTCCCACTCACTCGGTTGGACAAGGAGAAAGTCACAGTCAGCTGCCTGTCTGGTGTTAGGATTTATCAGATCACGCATGCATTCAGGTCTCTCAGCAACAAGTAGCATTATGACTCTGTCATAGTTCATGTTGGAGTGAATGACATGAGATGTACCTCACTGGACTATATGAAGGAAGACATGACTGAGCTCTGAGTACATGTCCCAGGCAGGTATGTCCCTAGCCTTAAGCAACATACTGCCCGCACCTAGAATGATGCCACAGTATAAACACAAAATGATTGATTTCAATAATTGTTGGTGTTAATCAGAGTGAGTCCAGTTCCTGTCAGCCTGGGAAGCCATAGTAGGCAAACCTTGCTGCTTTGCCAGAGACTGTTTGCACCTGGCACCTCTAGGCTTTTGGCTGCTGGCAAAGGCTCTTGCCTCTGCCATAGTGCCTTTTTTTAGGCAAGGTCTTGAAAACAAACTTGCTGATATAAAATTTGCCAATCATAACAAAGTAAGGGCCATGCTGCTAAATGCTAGAAGCTTAAACCAAAAACTGCACACACTGGAAGATGCAGATGTCTGTGCAGTCACAGAAACCTGGTTCAAGGCCTCAAAGTAACCTGGGCTTATAAGGCTACAATGCCTTCCACACCTTCAGACTATAAAATGAATGTTTGAGAACCAAAGGAGGTGGTGTTTCTATCTATTTTAAAGAAAAAATTCACCTCACATCTAGTTAGACTGGACAACTCCCTGGAGTTTTCCCAGTTCAGGTTATGGTTGGTAAGACCCCCATTGAAGTCATAGCCAGTTATGGATCCCCCTCCATGGGTCATGACGCACATGAAGCCTACTTGAACAAACTGTAGACAATTCAAATATTACCGAACACTCTGGTTATAGGGGATTTCAATTATCCCTTCATCAACTGGGAAACCTACACTAGCCCTAACTTGCTAGCACAAAATTTCCTTGGCTTTAACTCAAATGATCTGGGACAAATTTTTCATACCCTGACAAGAGGAACAAACGTACTAGATGTGGTCCTCACTAACATGTCAAACAGATGCACTATTGCAACGTTTGGACCCTTATTAGTTAAATCTGACCCCACAAGTCAGTCACTTTCGAGCCAACATTAACACCAGAACTCACAGTGGGTGAAATTGGACTAAAATACTTCACCAAGACAAACTAATACCCTCCTAGGTGAACGTATAAATGCATTCTGAGCCCCACCCCCAGCTGGAAGTGGTAACTACACCAAAGCTTACACTACATCCCTGTACATTCACTTGCCGTAAGTGTATAGACTTGGCTGTACCAGAAAGAATCAAAGCCAGAGCCCCAAGTAAAAACAACAAACTTTACAATAAATGCAAAAAGTTGCTGTCCAAGAAAACAAAGGTGAGACCCAACAATAGAAAAGCACACTCCTCAGCCTCAACAGGCAAATAAGACAACTTGTCAAATCCTCTAAGAACTTCTTTGAGGAAAACTTAGCAAGCACAACAGTAAGGCCTTTCCTTCAGTAATTCTTCATACTTTGGATGTCCATAGGTAGCTCTGGTACTAAGTGGACAAAGTAAAATCCTTCAGGAAGGCTAGTTAGATATTTGTTTCTGATGAAGTTAAGGAGAGCGAAAAAAAGATAACCAGTGTCACAGCAGATGATTTCCAGGTGGTTGCCTCATGCTATTTCTGTTCACATCAGAAAAAGTCACTTCCAGGCAGGGTTAGTGCTCACTCTGATGGGCCTTGGCTTCTTTTAGGGCTTTTTCGAAAGGTGTGGATTCAAGGTAGTGAAGAGGCTGAATCTTGGTCCTCTGTTCATACTTCTGTAAAGCATTACAAACTGGATTCCATTTCCAGGTTCAGAACTGGCTTTACTGAGACTGATGTTCATTGTGTTACCCTGCTGCAGTCATCACACTTGGGTTATCCTGCCATCAGGCGGTCCCGCAGTCGGCCCGAATTCCAAAGTCTTGGTCCAGCGTCGGTTGTTGTCGCTTCTTCCCTGACGTCAGTGCGCCAGGGGTATATAAGAGGCATCCAACACCATTTTCTTCAGTCTTTCTTGCCGCGCGGTGCCCGAAGCAGAAGCAGTTTGCAAGTGCCGGTCGGCCGACACCTGAGATTTTCGATTTGAATTTCAGTCCGAAGTCTTCAATAAAGCTAAGTACCCCTTTGGGGAACATTTTTTTGCCTCAGTCTGATGTCAGAAAAAGTTAACAATTGCATTTCTTGTGGGAAGCAAATACCCCATAAGGACTTCCATTCCTATTGTATTCCTTGTCTAGGCCCAGACCACGATGTCACAGGTTGTCGGTTTTGCGCTAGGTTTAATAAACGCACTATCAAATGCTGTTTTGACTTCGCACGGCATTACTTTGGTAGGAAATTTAATTATATCATGCCGTCGGAGCAGCCAACGACCGCAATTCATAAAAAACGCAAGGATAAGGACAGGCAGCCTAGGAATAAGCCAGACCCCGAGGCCTCAGCTGGGCCTGTCGCCGGTTCTCCGGTTTTCAGTGAGGCGCCTACTCTCAGCCCCTGATGACCGCAGAGCTGGAACCCCAGACAGCTGCGGACTCCCAAGCAGAGTCTACTAGGCCGACACAGCCGTCTACCGACACCGGGGCAGAATTAGACACCGGTGCAGAGGAAACACCTTCGGTTGCAGAAGGTGTCTTCAGACCGACTACACTCACCATTAAATCTTATGCTAAGCTTAAAACTCCTTTAAAACCTAAGAAAACTGTTCATCAGTCTACAGGTCAAGGCCCCATGCCTAAGAAACAGATTCTTAAGATGGCTGAAGATTTAGTTACCCTTATCAGGGGTTCCCATCCCCCTCCTGATAAAAGACCAAGACAAGAGGAGGATTATGCATCCTCTGACCAGGTTTCTCTCTCCTCAGATTCTTCTGAGGAACAGGATTACACTTTTCCACCTTATGAGGATTCTGATGCTGAAGACTCTATTCCCTCAGCATCTTCCCCTGAAGACTACTCCTTTGGGGAAACATTACATACCATGAGGGAACATTTCCACTGGGAAGGCCAGGATTACTCAGATTCTAAGAAAAGGCTCCGAGAGTTCCTTTTATTACCCCAGCACAGACCTCTTGCTATCCCTCCTGTTTTAGATATTGTGGATGATGTCTACTTGGAGTCTAGTTTAAACCCAGACTCTCTACCTCCTGCTCCAGCCAAACCAGACAGATACTACAGAGTACCTGACTCACACAAATTCCTTTATAAAAGCCCTGTAGCTGACCCAGAAACCATATCCCAGGGTCCTAAGGGAGCAAAAGCTTCTATGGCTAAAAATCCTGTGCCCTCTGAAAGAGATTCCAGAGCCCTAGATAGATTGGGAAAGAAAGTATACACCTCTGCAACTCTGGCTGTGAGAGCATTAAATTCCCAGTTTCACATGTTGAAATATCAACAATTCCTGATGTCTCAGTTAAAACAAAAAATGAGCACACATTCAGAACAGCCTGAATTCAAGGAAATGCAGGATCTGTTACATGCAGCTGAACAGGTGGGCAAGCATACTTTACAATGCGGATTTGATTCATTGGAAGCTTACTGTAGAGCAGCTGTTACTGGCTCTGTCATTCGTAGACATGCTTGGTTAAGAGCGCAAACCCTCCCTGACCACGTTAAAGCAAAATTATTAGATGCACCTTTACAACAGGATATATTATTTGGTGTCAAAGTAGAAGAGGTTTTAAAGAAAATGGAGGATAAGGCTAAATCTATGCAAACGGTCAAGGATTTTTTGCAGGTACAACCCCCTCGCTTCAGTAGAAATTGGCCAACAACAAATTGGTCCTTTCCAGCTTCAGACAGATCACAGAGGGGCAAATACAGACAAAGAGGAATTCAAATACACTCATACCTGGACGACTGTCTTATTCAAGCAGAAAGCAAGGACATTCTTTTACAGCATCTGGCATTTATCAAACACCTTCTAAGTTGCCTAGGGTACACAGTAAACGAAAAGAAATCAAAACTAGTGCCCTCACAAAACATAATATTCCTGGGTGCCAGCTTGAATACAACGGCCCAGATGGCTTATCTCACGCCAGACAAACAACGACAGCTGTTTCAATATTTCAAAATAATGGCAACAAAGACCCAACTCCCTGCAAGAAAAATTCTGCAGGCCTTGGGATTCATGGCATCTTGCATACTACTAATACCATTTGCAAAACTGCATATGAGGAAATTACAATGGTACCTGAAAAGTGTATGGACTCAGCACAGCCACAGCTTGGAAACAATGATTCCACTCATTCCCTGCTTTCAACAGGAGTTTCTATGGTGGGCACAGGCATGTCACCTCAACAAGGGTCAGCCTTTCACCTTACCCACAGTCAGGCAAACTATGACAACAGATGCATCGGACTATGCCTGGGGAGCACACATGGCAGGACAGTGCATTCAGGGCAAATGGACTACAGATCAGAGACACCTGCATATCAATCAAAAATAAATGCTAGCAGTGCTCACCTTCACCAAACATTATCACTTACCTCTTTAAGACTAGAGCTGGTTTTGCCACTGCAGTTTTGCAGGGCCTACTAGCTTCTTCTAACCCTGTTTGACTCCACCTCCCCTCCTTAGCTTTGGGATTCAACCCAAGTGTGATGACTGCAGCAGGGTAACACGATGAACATAGTACAATTTTGTACCTACCATAAATGTAGATGTTCGAGTGTTCACCCTGCTGCAGTCCAGGTTACCCTCCCTCCATCCCCTCTGAACTAGCTGAACTTATCTCTACCACTTTATCCTATACTACCTCTGAAGTGTATTTGCTTGTACCTAAGGGTTTTGTTTTATTTTTATATAGCCATATGTGTGTGTGTGTATGTATATATATATATATATATATATATATATATATATATATATATATATATATATATATATATATATATATATATATATATATATATATATATTTTGCCTACCTTTTGGGGGCACCTGACATCTGGGGCAAGAAAAACTGAAGAAAATGGCGTCGGATGCCTCTTGTATACCCCTGGCGCACTGACGTCAGGGAAGAAGCGACAGCAACCGACGCCAGACCAAGACTTTGGAATTCGGGCCGACTGCGGGACCGCCTGATGGCAGGATAACCCAAGTGTGATGACTGCAGCAGGGTGAACACTCGAACATCTACATTTATGGTAGGTACAAAACTGTACTTCAGGGGTTCCTGGATTCTCAAATTCCTTCCTCATATTTCTAAGCTATGGTAAGCTACCCAAATAGCTTAAGCAGTGCAACAGTGATGTAATGTGTGTGCCCAGTACAGTTGTCTAAGTAAACTTAACATAGCAGTAGATAATAGATCACTGTTGTAGCAGCTGTCCTCTTCATTCAGCCCCCTTATTCTAGGATTAACTGTATTGCCAGGGTATGGATTATTATACTTCTTTATGTAGTTTTTCATCTCTTTAGACCTGATGTCAATTTTCATTCTATCCTCACAAATGGGTTTGGTCCAACTTGGCCGATGGTGCAGTTCACAGCCACCATATCTCTTGAGCTTCTCCCTTACCCACAGTGCACCTTGACAACTATGTCAGATCTTGTTTGCCACTTCTAGCTAATGTATGTGGTCTACCAGTCTATCTCGAGCTGTATTAGATAAGTAAAGTTTTTTTCTTTGAAAATTCTCCTGTTGGACATTTTTTCTCCTTAGCTTGCCTTTGTAATCGGGTCTATATTACACTACCGAATGCTTAAAAAAGTGAACTGTGATTAATCCGACCCTATGTAAGCGAAAGCTTACAATGTTGAACTGTCAGAACAGTGATTTTTTTCCCAAGGGAAAAAAAATCGCTGTTCCAACAAAAAAAAAAAAAAAAAAAAGGAAAACACTTTAAACATTACATTAACTGGGGGGCTTCACCCCCCCCCACACCCCCCTACTTAAATATACCAACTCTGAGATGGCACTACAGTGCCGAAAAAGGCAAATTACTGAAGTGGCAAAGCAAATTCTTTCTCAGAGAAAGAATTTGCTTAAAAGCCACTTCGATATTTTGTCTTTTCAGTTCGACCAAGACTCATTTGAAAGAATGCGTCTTCGGTCTTGTAATAGGAACCCTTTGTAATCTTTTAGTCTTTACTGTTTGTAGTTTACGATCTTCTTCCTTTCTGTATTCTCCCTTGCCCTTACGACTTCGTCATATCTCTGACATACCATTGTTGGTATTTCCTTGCATCCTCTTCTCTACTGTACTTGATGGTTGTAATCTTTTCATCTGTTTTTCTTCAGTCTCCTTTTGTACTTGGTACTGTTTAGATACTATCGTTAATATTTTCCTCCTTCTTAAGACTTGGTCGTAGTTCTTACTATTGGTGGTATTCTTTCTCCTTCCTTCAGTCTGTTTTTAAAAAAAAAAAAGTCCCTATTTCTGCATGTGAAGTTGTTCTATCTCGCCATTCATTCTTACAGATGGTTCGAATCTGCCAACTACAAACCTGGAGGTCTTCAGACAGCTCGCGGCAAAGTCCCTATCCCATGATGCACCTTGAGTTACCCCAGATCTAGTTTGCCGCTGCAACAGATTGGAGGTTTCCTCACAGCTTGGGCCAGTATATTTTTTCTAGAAAAAAATTCTACTTTTCAACTTTTCAATTTTATAACTTTAATATCTTGTTAAACTAGTATTAGCTTTAATAGCGATACTTACTTATAATCCTTTTTGTAGATTAGAATAAGATTTAATAGTTTAGAAGTGTGTTTTAGCAGGCATTTATAGTCTTTAGACTGTATTTATACTAAACGGTAGTTGGTTCATATTTAACTTTATAGAGCCCATGTGTTTTTTAAGGGCTGCTTACTATTTAAATTCTATAGTGTGGTTTGAATTTGTTGAACAGTTCAGTGTGTGTGTGTATTTTTGATAACTTTATTACAAGTTTTTCTTGTGTGCATTTAAATATTTGTCATGGCTGACAAGGATAAGGAGAAACAACCCAAGTCTGTGTTTAAAAAATGTCCAAAGTGTGGACAAAAGATGTCTGTGACTGAAGATCATGTTAATTGTGTTTATTGTTTGGGTGCTTTGCACTTGCAAGAGAGTTGCTCCATCTGCCATTCCTTTAGTAGCCATGTACTTCATTAAAGGAAAAGAAAGTTAATTCACAGAAGGCTATTAAAATCCTCCTTTCAAGAAGCTTTGGGCGACCATGTTAAGACTAGTCAATCTCCCAAATCGTCCAAGTCCTCAAGGCTTCATCATCGGATTCGACAAAGTAAAAAAAAAACCTTTGACATCGGCTCCACAGCCTTCGGAGCCGAGCGTCTTATCGGAGCCGATCCCCAGTCCAGGAACAGGACTCTGCAGTATTGAAGTCACCAGTCCTACAGTTGGTACCACCTTCTATCCATTCATCTTGGTCTTCGATAAGCCTATCTGATTTGGATGTGGCTCATGTGGTTCAGAAGTTGTAAGAGGCACCGGCATTTGCAAAATTATTGGTTCCGACCCAGGTGGTTTCAGAACCAAAAACTGTTCCTCCATCTAATTCTTTTCCTCCTCCGAGTCATACCAGTCTATCTGAGCTGGAGTAGTTGGACCTTATGATTGTGGAGCCTTCGGAACCGGCGCCTGCTCCAGTGCCATCGGTTCTGATTACTCAGACTTCCTCGGTGCCCATCGAGGAGTCTAGGAGCCGACACTCGCCGGTCAGGTCCAGGGAGGCTAGTCAGATTGACCTGTCTGTTCCGACTTTACCTCTTGGGGCTTCGGCTCGGATGAGTTTGGCTCCTACCTGTGGTGCGGAGCCCACTGTTCTGGTGCCGAGGGAATCATCTGTTTCTTCGGATCCAGCGGTTCTTTCTCACTGGAGCAGGGGTGCTTTTGAGATCATGAGGAGAGTAATCTCCCCCAGGACATCCACAACTTCAAGACCAACTACTTCTTCCCCAAAAGTGCCAGTTTCTTCTTCTGCCTCACAGATCCCTTTGAAACGTAGAGACCCTGATCCTCAGGAAGCCCCATTGGGTGGTCCCTGCTCTTCCGATACCTCACCAGACGCTCCCACTGATGAGGTTCCCAGGAAGAGAATTTGCAAGAGGAAGCATCTAGACTCTCCGCAGGAGTCTCTCACATCTAACACTGACTTAGATGAATCAGAAGGGTCCCCATGGTCCCCTCTGAAGATATCTAATTTGCAGATATATTGCAAAGCCGTAAGCAGAGGGGTGGCTGGAAGCCCACTAACCCTAATGAAGATGAGTCGGTCCTCCTGAAAGCATTCGGGTCTCAGCCCTCCACCTCTTGGGTGTCTCCGCCCTTCGATGAGCTTATGGAGCTGGTCTCACGAAGGGCGTGGGAGTCTCCAAACACCATGGAGCCTGTTCCTAGGAGGCCCAATAAATTTATTTCTGCCCCTCATAAGACCTTTCTCACTAAGGGAGTGCCTGTTGATGCCATGGTGGTGGCGGCAGAAACCAAAAAGGAGATGTCAGAAACTTCTTCCTCTATCCATCCTCCTAACAGAGACTCTAGGATCATGGAGTGGTACGGGAAGTGCATGTAAAGTTCAGCCACTTTTGCCATGCATTCACTGAACTACCTTACATATTTCACAAGACTGCAAAGAGATCTCCTAAAAGAGCTGGGAGATGCTCTACAGGGTACGGTAGCTGAGGGAGCTACAGACAAGGTTGTGTCCCAGCTTGCTACCCTTAATTCCATAGTGAACTCTCTGATCTCATATGCAGCTGATGGAACGAGTAGGGCAGCTGGTACAGGAATTGCTCTCAGGAGATGCTCCTGGATACGCTTAAGTTCCTTTTCGGAGCCCTTTAAGTCATCCTTTGTCAACACCCGTTTTGATGGATTGTCTCTTCAGGCCCAAAGTTAAGGAAACAGACCAGGTGTGAGCAGGAAGGAAAGAGACGATCTGCCATCGAAGTCCATTTTTCCACCCCTACTAGAGCCTACCCCGAAGGTCAAAAGGGAGGAAAGATGTGGTTCCAAAAAGCCCAAGGAGCCTTTCTGGACCATGTGATGAACCCCCCTCCAGGGGCAGAGGAGAGGGCAATAATGGAAGATGCCGCCCTCGTGGCAGAGGGGGTCCGCAGCAAAACCAGGGTGACATAGACCAGATGTTCTTCGTGTTTCACTATTGCAGTCATTACATTTGGGTTATCTGCTTGCAGGTAGCCCTCAGTCGGCCTGATTAGCAAAGTCTTGTGTCCTGCGTCGGTTGCTGTCCCTTCTTCCATGATGTCAGGTCGTTAGGGGTATAAAACATGCAGCCAATGCCATTACATCAGTCTTTTTTGCTGTGCGGTGCCCGAAGCAGAAGCAGTTTGCAAGTGCCGGTCGGCTGACTCCTGAAATTTTCGTTTTAGAGTTTCAGAACCGAAGTCTTCAACTAAAGCTAAGTACCCCATTGGGGAAACTTTTTCTTGCTCCTTACCGATGTCAGTAAAAGTTAATTGCCTTAATTCTGGAAAGCAAATACCTTATAAAGATTTTCATTCGTACTGTATTCCTTGGCTAGGCCCTGACCACGACGTACCTTGCTGTCGGTTTTGTGCTTCATTTAATCAACGCACTATCCATCGTCGGTATATTTTCGCCTCTAAATATTTCGGTTCTCAGTTTCATTATCCTGAAATGTCGGTTAGCCATCCAACTACCGGGATTCCGAAAAAACGCAAAGATACAGACAGAGACAGGCCGCTGAGGTCCAAAACTGCCGACGATGCTTCTCCTAAGCCAGTCACCAGTTCACTGGTACTCATTGAGGCTCCTTCGCAGCCGCTGATACCCGCTACTTCTGATTCGCAGGCCTCTACTGAGACCCATTCGGAGTCCAGTAATGCCACGAGATGCTTCAGCTGTGGAACATGCGGATGTCTCTACCTTGGATGGGTCCAGAGCCGCTGTGCAGGCACCGGCTTCTGAGGGGTGTATTCAGGCCTACAGACTTGCATATTAAACTGACGCCTCCTTCTTCACTTAGGCCTAAATCTCGAACCATGCCTACAAAACCGACGCCCAGGCCACATGTTCAGGCCTCTATGCCTAAAAAATAAATGATAAGAATGGCTGAAAATCTAATAACTCTAATCCGGGGTAGCCCAAACCCCCCCCCCCCCTTCTAAGAGGCTTAGGACTGAAGTTGTTTATGAATCTTCTGACCAGGATTCTGTTTTTTCTGATTTTTCTGATGATCTGGATTGGCCCTTATCAACTTTTGAGGATTCTGATGCAGAGGACTCCATTCCCTCTGCTTCCCTTCCAGAGGAGTTTTCTTTTAAGGAAACCTTACATACTTTGAGCATTTCTACTGGAAAAGCCAGGATTTTTCTGATTCAAAAAAGAGGCTTAGGGATTTCTTACTCCTACCTCAGCATAGGTCTTTAACTATTCCTCCTGTACTAGACATTGTTGATGATGCTTTTTCGGAATCTAGTTTGGCCCCTGATTCCTTGCCTCCTGCTTCCAGAAAACCTGACAGATACTGCAGGGTCCCTGAGTCACACAAGGTCCTTTTTAAAAATCCTATTGCAGATCCAGAGTCTATTTCACAGGTGCCCAAGGGCATTAAGGCTTCTACTGCTAAAAATCCTACCCCTTCTGATAGAGACTCCAGGGTGCTGGATGGATAGGGTAAGAAGGTTTATACTTCTGCAACCTTGGCCATTAGGGCTTTAAACTGCCAGTTTCATATGTTAAAGTATCAGCAACATGTTATTGGGTTGCGTAAACAGAAAATTATGTTGATTCCTGACAGTGTGGAAAATAAAAGAATTACAGGATTTAATGCATTCTGCTGAACAAGTTGGAAAACATACTTTGCAATGTGGTTTTGATTATTTAGAGGCCTCTTGCAGGGCTGCTGTTACTGGGTCTTTCCTCAGAAGGCATGCTTGGCTTAAGGAGCAATCTTTGCCCGATCATGTTAAAGCTAAATTGTTGGATGCTCCTTTAAATCAAGACCACCTGTTTGGCAACAAGGCTGAGGAAGTTCTTAAAAAGATGGAAGATAAAGCTTAAATCTATGCACACTGTTAAAGATTTCTTACAAGTTCAGCCTCCTAGATTTAGTAGGCACTGGCCTCTAAGAATTGGTCCTTTCCAGCCCCTTCCAGGTCTTCTCAAGCCAAACCCAGACGCAGCAAAAAACCCAGGTTTCAGTCACAGGGGACACACAGGACTAAGCAGTGGGGGGCCTCCACTCCCAAATCTGGGTGTAATAAGACTCCCTCCTATGGTAAACTGTCTGAATGACTTCCTTTTAAAATTTCCAAGCACTTATCAACTGACTGCCCCTTTGCAGGGAAAGATTGCTCTTCATGCAAATAACTGGGAACTCATTACCCAGGACAAATGGGTTTTAAATATAGTGTCCCAGGGATACATATTTCACTTCCACATGTTGCCAGCGCCAAGTGGGTGGCCTGGCCTACCCCCAAATCAGTGGGCAG
The DNA here is from genome assembly GCF_019279795.1 of Protopterus annectens. Classification (NCBI taxonomy): domain Eukaryota; kingdom Metazoa; phylum Chordata; order Ceratodontiformes; family Protopteridae; genus Protopterus; species Protopterus annectens. The sequence continues at coordinate 32,933,382 of NC_056729.1, forward strand.
AGGCCCAAAAACAGGTACTTTCTCTCTCAAGCATGGGGGCTATTCAACTGGTACCAGAAGAGGAAAAGGGACAAGGTTTCTACTCTAGACTTTTCCTGGTTCCTAGAAAAGACAATTCATGACGTCCTATCCTGGACCTGTCTACTCTAAACACCTTTTTGGAGATTCCAAAATTCAAGATGCTGACTCTTCACCAATTACTTCCTACGCTAGGCAAAGATTGCCTGGTTGGCAACACTATATTTAAAAGAAGCATACGTGCACATCCCAATCAGGGAGTCTTGAGAAGATACCTACGCTTCAAAGGAGGCTACATGCACCATCAGTTCTCTGCACTGCCCTTTGACTTATCTACTGCACCCAGGGTATTCACAAAGTGCCTAGCTCCAGTTATTGCATTTTGCAGGCAAATAAATATTCAAATATACCCATACCTGGACGATTATGTAATTCAGGCAGAAAGCCAGGACATACTTTTGAATCATGTGGCCTTTGTACAAAGGGTTCTAACTTGTCTGAGATGCACCATAAACGAAAAGAAATCACACCTGGTACCCTGTCAACAAATTATATTCTTGGGAGCAAGCTTGAATACAACTTCCCAGATGGCTTACCTCACGCCAGAGAAACAAATTCATTTGACAACCTACTTCAAACAAGTAGACACAAAAACCCTGCTGTCTGCAAGACAAATACTGCAAGTCTTGAGGTTCATGGCCTCCTGCATTCTTCTAATTGCATATGCAAGACTGCATATGAGGAAACTGCAGTGGTATCTAAAAAGCCTATGGTGTCAACATTCTCAGGATCTAGAAGCAATGATTCCTATCATACCTTGCCTACGCCTAGAGTTCCTTTGGTGGGCAGAGGCCTGCCACCAAAACAAGGGACTACTTTTCACACCACCCCCCTGCCGCCCAAACCCTAACAGATGCATCAGACTATGCATGGGGGCTCACCTGGCAGGGAAGTGCATTCAGGGCAAATGGAACCCAAATCAAATGCACCTGCATATCAATCAAAAAGAAATGTTAGCTGTACAGAATGCTCTGAAAGCCTTCAAGGACCACATTCTTCCAGGACAGCTAATGGTAAAGATGGACAACACCACTGTTATGTGGTACGTAAACAAGCAGGGGGGTACACATTCTTACCCCCTCTGCAGAGTCGCCATGGCATTGTGGAACATGGCGCCTTCAGCTCCCAAGTGCACCTACAAGCTCAATTCCTGCCAGGAAAATGAAATGCACTGGCAGAAACCTCATGGACCCACACAAGTGGAAACTGGAACCAAGGATTTTCAACATGTTGATAAGCAAATGGGGGAGCCCAGAACTACCAATTGGACAAATTTTGCACAAGGACTCCTCACAAACAAGCCTGGAAAGTGGATGCTCTGTCCTTCAGCTGGAAAAACCTATCAGTTTATACCTCCCCCCCCCGCCTCTGCTCTCTAACGTACTACTAAAAATCAAACAGGACAAACCAAGGATGATTTTGATTGCTCCAGACTGGCCACGCCAACACTGGTACTTCCTCCTGCGCAGTGTGTCATGGTTACCCCATGGCACCTGCCTCAGACTCCTTCACTGTTGTCTCAGCAGGAGAACCAGATTCTGCACCCTCAGCTTCTAACACTGAACCTTGCAGCCTGGCTAATTACCTAATCTCTCCTTTACCATCCCTCAGTAAACCTGTGATGGATATCATTTTAGGGGCAAGGAGGCCTAGTACTAGAAAATCTTATGCTGAAAAATGGATAAGATTCTGTGCCTGGAACCAATCTCAAGGGATGAGCACAGCAGCGCCCAATTTACCTCAGATTTTGCAATACTTAATGGAGATGTTTCACAAGGGCTTGTCTTTTTCCTCCATTAAAATCCACGCTTCAGCCATTTCAGCTCATTGTAACACAGAACCTCCCCTCTTCTCTCATCCACTGCTCAAGCAGTTACTCAGAGGGGCCAAAATTTTGAGACCACCCAGGAGAGCTCCATCCCCAGCCTGGGACCTTAACTTTGTTTTGGAGAAACTCATGCTACCTCCTTTCGAGCCAGCTGCTACTGCAAACTTAAAGTTCCTTTCTTGGAAAACAGCTTTTCTTTTAGCAGTCACTTCAGCTAGAAGGGAATCTGAATTACAGGACCTTATGGCAGTGGAGCCTTTCATCATCATTCATGCAGACAGGGTGTCCCTCAGAACTAGTCCATCCTTCATGCCCAAGGTGGTATCCAGTGTGGCTCTTAATCAATCCATTTATTTGCCAACCTTCTTTCCCAATCCACAGAACAACGGGGAACAGATACTACATTCCTTAGATAGGCACAGACAACTTAGATTCTACTTGGACAGGACTAAACCTCAAAGGAAATCTGAACAACTGCTGGTGGCATTTGCTGTAGGGGCAGAGGGGAAGGCTATTTCAAAGCAAACCATTTCTAAATGGATAGGCCGTTACATTCATTTCTGCTATAAGCACCATGGAAAACCTATCCCCCAGGGGATCAGACCTCACCACCAGGGCTGCATTTACCTCTACAGCCTTTCTCAGAGGCGTCCCTACCAGGGACATCCTAGAAGCTGCTACCTGGAGTTCTTTACATACTTTCACCAAGCATTATCATTTGCCAATTTTCTCTAAATCCAGAGCTGGCTTTGCCACTGCAGTCTTGCAGGGCCTTATAGCTGGTCCTAATGCTATCTAAATTCCTCTTCCCAACCATAACTTTGGGAATCTACCCAAATGTAATGACTGTAACAGTGAAATACGAAGAACATAGTACAGTTGTGTACACTTACCATAAATGTAGGTGTTCGAGTGTATTCACTGTTGCAGTCCTGGTTACCCTCCCTCCAGCCCCCTAACATTTTTTGGCTATACCTCTACTTTCCTTTACTATGCTTAAAAGCCTTTTTGGTATATTTGCTTTTTTGTTGGAGGTATATCATTGTAATGTTATATTTAATTGCTTCCCATTAGGGGGGCTCCTGACATCTCGGGCAAGAAAAACTGATGTAATGGCGTCTGCTGCATGTTTTATACCCCTGACGACCTGATGTCATGGAAGAAGGGACAGCAACCGACGCAGGACCCAAGACTTTAATCAGGCCAACTGAGGGCTACCTGCAAGTAGATAACCCAAATGTAATGACTGCATCAGTGAATACACTCGAACATCTACATTTATGGTAAGTGTGCACAACTGTACTTTCTTTGGGAAGCCCTACCATCGCTCCTGAAAGGAGGCTCGACTGCCCTACTCTGGAGGCAGTCGGGGGATGCTTATCTTTGTATCCTGATGCCTGGCTAAAAATAAACGACAACTGGGTACAAAGCATAGTTTCCAGAGGATATTGTATTCCTTTCGCCACCCCACCCCACCCCCATTGATAACAAAGATCCCAGATGTTCCACCTAGTTAAGGGAACAAGCAACAGTAGAGGTCCAAAGGTTGCTAGAAAAAGAGTCATCCAACCAGTCCCAGCAGACCATATAGGATCCGTAACTTACTCAAGATTCTTTTTAGTTCCAAAAAAGACAGGGGACTGGAGACCTATTTTGGACTTCAGCAGGCTAAACAGATCTGTCAAGAAGGAGAAGTTCCAGATGGTCACTCTACAGTCTATACTTCCCTTCTTAGGGAAAGACAAGTGGATGTGCTCGATAGATCTCCAGGATGTTTGCTACCACGTAAAAATGGCCAGACCATCATCTGTGCTTCCGGCTGGGAGCCCGTCATTACCAGTTTCAAGCCATGCCCTTTGGTCCTACTACAGCCCCCAGAGTGTTCACCAAATGTATGAGTGGTCCCGGCTCACCTGAGGCGTTTGAGATTCCAGGTGTTTCCATACTTAGACTATTGGTTCCTCACCACCACCACCAGGCATCAATTGATACAAGCCAGGTTCTCCACACTTACTCTTTGCAATCATCTGGGCATTACCTTAAACTCAGAAAAATCTGCCTTTTCACCATCGGAACATATTGTTTTTATTGGAGCAAAATTGGACACCACCACCACCACTTTAAAACTTCCATCAGAAAGGATATCAGTACTTCATCAGCAAATTCAGAATGTTATATTCAGAAATAAGGTGCCAGCCTCATAAGTGCTGAAGTTGTTGGGGGCGATGGCAGCTGCAATAATAGCGAATGTTCTGTAGTCCTATCTCGCCTTCATTCTTACACTTGGGTTCGGAGCTGAACCTCTGCTCCGACTCGGCAATTCTCTAGCTCAAAGTCTCCTGGTTGGCTCGTGGCTAGGAGATATCCCATTATGCACCACTGACATATCCCAGATCTCGTTTGCCACTCAAGTTCAGAAGTACTTCTTCTTGGCCTTGCCTGAGTGGAATATTTTTTTTATTATTATTACTCAATTTATAGTGTTTAAAAAAGTCATAGTCAGCTTAGTTAGTATTCATTTATAGTTTGGTGTCTGTTGAAGACCTTGTGTGGCATTGTTTGCTGTGTTTCTGCTGTTCTTTATTGGCTGTTCTTCTGTAGGCCTGTTTTTTGTGTATCCCTGCTCTCGCTGTTGGTTTTGTTTGCAATTTAGGCTTTGCCTAATTGTTTTCTCTTTTCCAAGCTTTTTTCACTAAGAGCTAGGCCCGTTTAAGTTAGAGGACCTAGTCCTCTGTCTGTCGTGTGTTTCTTCCTCTAGGGCTAGGCCCGTTTAAGTTGGATGACCTAGTCCTCTGTCTAACTTTCTGTTGTTTTCTCAGGGCTAACAATTTAATTTAGAGGTAGTTCCTGCTTCTGTTTCTGGCACTAGTAACTGTGACTTGTTTTTTTCTGTCTGTCTTAGTTATCTGTTTTGGTTTCAGATATGTCTAAAGACTTGAAAGACCACAAGCCCTCTGGGTTTAACAAATGTACCAAGTGCGCCCAAAAAAGTCAGCTGAACTTCGTCCAGTTTCTCTGACACTGATTGCCAATTTTTCAGTGGTCTAGTTCCCCCACTTTATCCTCCAGGTCCTCTAGGAGCCTTTCTGATGAGGGCATTGAGAGAGTAGTATGCAGACTCCTGGAGACTTCGGCGCTGGCAAATTTACTTTTGGCTCCGTCCCAGTCGGCTCCTGAGCTTACTGAGCCCGTACACCCTATCACCGTTCCTCCTCGAAGCCACTCCAGCTCTTCAGAGCCAGAGATGTCAGTGCCACTTGCTTTGGAAAGGTCGGTTCCAGCTACCTCGGTGGGTCCTTCGGTTCCGATATCCACTCCAACTCCTTTGGTACTGTCCGTGGGGTCTAGGGTCCTAAGATCTCCTGTCGGGCCCGAGGGGGAAGCTTGGACCCAAACTACTTCGGTTCCTAGCTTACTTCTCGGTGCTTCAGCTCAGGTGAGTTCGGACCCCACATCTGTCTCGGAGCCTATCTCCTCGGTACCGAGGACTGCCTCTGGTCCTTCAGAACAAGCGGCGTCCTCGGAGCCTAGGGGGTCGGTCTTTGAGCTGATTAGGAGTGTTCTATCCAAGTCTTCAGTTCAAACTAGGGGCACCGACACTCTTCCCCCTAAAGTGCAGACCTCAGTCTCAGCACCTTCTCACATCCAACATAGCGGAGACTCGCAGCCTCAGGAACCCTCCATGAGTGGTCCCTAGTGTTCCGAGACCTCCCCAGAATATCCTTCTGAGGAGCCCCCTCGAAAGAAAACTTGTAAGAGGAAGCATGTTGACTCCTCTGATGAGTCTGTTACATCAGACACTGACCTCGAGGAGTCAGAAGGGTCCCCCAAGTCGTCCTCTGATGATATCTCTTTTGCAGATATCCTTGAGATCCTAAAACAGAGAAGCGGCTGGCCCACCACCTCCCTATCTGATGAGTCAGTGTACCTGAAAGCTTTCGGGTCTCAACCCTCCGTCTCTTGAGTATCTCCACCTTTTGATGAACTTTTGGATCTACTGAGTCGAAAGGTGTGGTAATCTCCTGATATTGTGGAATCATTTCCTAGAAGACCAGATAAATTCTTATCAGCACCTCAGGACAAAGATTTAATCACCAAAGGCGTGCCAGTAGATGCCATGGTGGTGGCAGCAGCCACCAAAAAGGAACTTGCTGAAACTTCCTCTACCGTCCATCCACCAAACAAGGAGTCTCGAACGATGGATAAGTAAGGGAAGCGTGTTTTTCTTCAGCGTCTTTTACACACACATCACTGAACTACCTTTCTAATTTCACTAGGCTCCAGAGAGATCTCCTGAAAGAGCTGGAAGATACTTTCCAAGGTAACGTATCTGAAGCGATATCCGATAAACTTAATGCACAGATGTCTACCTTAAATTCAATTGTTAATTCCTCCATGAGGCTGATCTCTTATGCAGTGGATGGAGCGAGTACGGCAGCGGGTTCAGGAGTTTCTCTTAGAAGGCACTCCTGGATGCGCTTGTGTAATTTTGCAGAGGCCTTTAGGTCTACATTTACCAATGCCCCCTTTGATGGATCCTCGCTGTTTGGACCTAAGGTAAAGGACACACTCACCAGGTGCGAACAGGAAGAGAAAACCCTGTCTGCCGTGAGAGTCCGTTTTTCTGTTCCTTCTAGACCCTATCCCAAAGGGCAGAGGGACGGAAAGATGTGGTTCAAGAAGTCTCAGAGGTTTTTCCAGGATGCATAGGGTGATTCCTTTTCCAGAGGCAGAGGAGGAGGAAATTACTGTAGACACCGCCCTAGAGGCAGGGGAGGCCCGTAGAATCAGGGAGACCTTGATTCCTTTCATGGTCGTCCCTACCAGCGTTCCTGAAAGGAGGCCCATCTGTGCATCTCTGGAGCCAGTCAGGGGATGTATATCTTTGTACCCAGAAGCCTGGCGCGACCTCACACAACACAAGTGGGTGCAAAGGATAATTACTAGAGAATACTATAGTCCCTTCTTTTTCACTCCTCCTCAGACCAGAAGAATCCCAGTTGGTTCCACCCAATCACAGGGAATCAGCAACTGTAGAAATCCAAAAGTTGCTCGAAAAGAGAGTCATCCAACCCGTCCCTGCAGACCAAGTAGGATTAGGGACTTACTCCAGATTCTTTTTGGTGCCCAAACGAACAGGGGACTTGAGACCCATCTTGGATCTCAGCAAGCTGAAGGAATCAGTAAAGAAGTTCAAGTTTAGAATGGTCACGTTACAGTCGATATTCCCACTGTTAGAGAAAGACGTTTGGATGTGCTCCATAGATCTCCAAGATGCGTACTACCACATCAAAATGGACAGAGGATCAAGGGGTCACGCTTCCAGCTGGGGGCCAGTCAGTACCAATTTCGCCCCCTACCCTTTGGTCTCACTACAGCCCCCAGGGTGTTCACCAAATGCATGGCAGTGATAACGGCTCACTTGAGACGCCTTGGATTCCAAGCGTTTCCGTACCTGGATGACTGGCTCCTGACTGCCACCACCAGGCATCTACTATTACAGGCCAGGGACACCACCATTATGACTTGCTTGCAGCTAGGAATTACAATAAACTGGCAAAAGTCTGCGTTGTCGCCCTCTCAGCATGTAAATTTAATTGGCGCAGAAATAAATACCGTCACAATTGAGGGCTTACCTCCCCATAGAGCGAGTCCAGAATCTCGGGCAACAAATCTGGAGTCTACTTCCACAGCGAAAAGCAAAGACTGTACTCAAATTGTTAGGGACGATGGCCTCCACAATAACATTAGTCCCATTAGCCAGACTGCACATGAGGGTTCTGCAGTGGTTACTTTTCGCCCAGTGATCTCTGCAGCAACTACCTCTTTCTCACCCCATCCTGATAACAGAATTGTGCAAACAGGATCTTTGCTAGTGGACCCAGGCCAACCGTCTGACCACAGGCAGACCGTTTGTTCCATCTCCCCCCGTCGCCACCATGATCACGGATGCCTCCCATATGGGGGGGGGGGGCATTATCTAGGGAGAACAGTCCAAGGCACGTGGCAGGAACACAAGGCTCATTTGCATTTCAACGTCCTGGAGATGAGAGCAGTGCTTCTGGCATTGCAAGCACTTCAAAGCTTTCTTCCTCTACGGAATATTGCGATTCACTCGGACAGTATGTCAGTGGTATGGTACATAAACAAGGAGGGACCAAATCTTACCACCTATGCAGAGAGGCCCTTCGAGTGTGGGAGTGGGCAATATCTTCCCAACATTTTTTGGTCGCAACGCACATTCCAGGGAAATCCAACGTGATAGCCGACAGGCTCAGCAGGGTGATTCCTATGCCTCACGAGTGGTCTCTAAATTCACACATTGCACAACAGATTTTTCACAGATGGGGTCAGCCTTGCTGTGATCTCTTCGCCACCCCTCTGAATGCCAAATGCAGCCACTACTTCACTCTTATCCCCCCCCCCCGAATGGGAAACACCAGAGACGCACTCGTTCACAATTGGCCCTCAGGACTTCCCTATGCCTTCCCACCTTTTCCTCTGATATCAAAGGTCATTCAGAAAGCAAAATCCTTGGGAAGCAAGATGATCCTCATTGCTCCTTACTGGCCTTGTCAGATTTGGTTCCCCTTCCTCAGGCCTCACCTTATGGACGAACATTGGATTCTGGACCTAGTGCCATATTTACTGACGCACATGTCCGGGGTGTTCCATCCCTCTCTCTACACCCTCAATTTGACAGCGTGGCTGCTCCGATTCCATCATTAGTCAGGCTTCATGATTTTTCTCCTGATGTACATATTCTGACATCTTCTCACAAACCTTCTACTAGAAAGATTTACGCCAATAAGTGGATTTCCTTTTGGGCTCGCGATAGAAACCTCGATCCTTATACAGCCCCCATCTTTGCGATTTTGAAGTTTCTTACACAACTGTTCCATCAAGGTTCAGCCGCTGCCACTATTAAAGTTCAAACAGCTATTTCTCCCTTCCATTTGGCTTCAAATAGCAGCTATTTCTACCTTCCATTTGGCTAATGATCCTAACCTTATGGCGCATAGATTGTGCAGTGCTTTTCTTAAGGGGGCCACATTATTGAGACCCCCCCGTCATGGACCCTGTGGCACCCTGGGATGTGAATTTTGTCCTTCAAAAACTTACTTCGCCTCCCTCTGAACCGTCAGCAACTTGCAATCTCAAATTACATTCATAGAAAACCATGTTTTAGTGGCCATTACATCTGCAAGGAGGGTCTCAGAACTTCAAGCCGTCTTATTTGGTATTTCACAGAGACAGGGTTTCTTTGCAGACCCAACCCTTCATTTGTTCCTAAGGTCTCTTCTCAGGCGAGTATTAATCAAACCATTGAACTACCTGTCTTTTTCTCCAAATTTTTCTGATAAGGCAGAGTACAAATTTCACCAGCTTGACGTTCATAAACCACTGCGATTCTATCTTCATAGAACCAAGAGTTTCAGAAGGTCAGACCAATTGTTTATTTCCTTTTCAGATTTAAGAAAGGGTTTACCAGTCTCAAAACCTACTTTATCACACTGAATTTCAAGCTGCATTTCATTAATTTATACATCCAGTGGCAAAGATCTCCCTTTTAAGGTGAAAGCCCACTCTACCAGATCTGTTTCTACATTGGTGGCCTTCCAAGCAAGAATTCCATGGATAACATTTGGGCAGCAGCAAAATGGGCTACAACCTCATACATTCATAACTCATTACAAGTTGGACGTGGCTTCCAGGAACAGATCTTCCTTTGGTTCCACAGTACTCGGAAGTATTTTCCCGTGAGCCATCCAAGATAAAAGTGCTAGGGATGCTGTCCCAAATGTAAGAATGAAGGCGAGATAGGACTACAGAACATAAAGAAGTTATGTACTCACCATAACGTTCCATGTTTGTAGTCCATCTCGTCCTTCATTCTTACTGTCCCACCCTCCTGCCCCCTCCTTTGAGGACCTGGGGGAATTTAAACAATTACTTTCTCTCTATGGTTTGAGGCCTTTCTCCATGTTTTTTTTTTCCTATAGTTCTACTACTAGCAGTAAACAAGATCTGGGATATGTCAGCGGTGCATGATGGGATACTTCCTTGCCACGAGCCAGCCAAAAGACTTTGAGCTAGAGAATTGCCAAGCCGGAGCCAAGGTTTGGCTCCGAACCCAAGTGTAAGAATGAAGGACGAAATGGACTGCAAACATGGAACATTATGGTGAATACATAACTTTTTTCCATTGGGTTGTATGCACATGCGGATTCTACAATGGCTTCTGTTCACGCAATGGTCTTATCAAGAGCTCCTAATGTCACATCTCATTATTCTAACAAAGACATGCAAAAACGATCTTCAGTGGTGGTTGACCTCTCTGCAAGTAATGATAGGTCGTCCTTTTACCCTACACTCACCATCAGTCACGGTGACCACAGGGGGGGCATTTTCAGGGAAGAACAGCCCAAGGCACATGGACCGAACAAGAGAGGCATCTGCATATCAATGTCCTGAAAATGAGAGCAGTACTCTTGGCTTTGTAGTACTTTCAGAACTCTCTCCCTCTGGGAACAATTGCAGTTCAGACTAATAACATGTCGGTGGTCTGGTACTTAAACAAGTAGGAACCAGGTCCTATCCCCTTTGTCGAGAGGCCCTAAGAGTATGACAGTGGGCAACATCCACCCAGCACTTTCTGATAGCAACGCACATCCCAGGGAAATCCAACGTGATTGCAGACAAACTGAGTAGGACAAGTTTGTTGCCTCACGAGTGGTCCCTCAAAAAAGAAATAGCGGAGAGAATATTCTGCAAATGGGGCCAGCCTTGCTGCGATCTCTTTGCATCCCCCATGAACACAAAATGTAGAAGCTACTTTGCCCTGATTCCCTCTCTGGGAGGTTCCCCAAGGGACACACTCATACAGAGTTGGCCTCCGGGTCTCCTTTATGCATTCATACCAATTCCCGATACCCAAAGTATTACAGAAAGCCAGAGCCTTGGGAAGGACCATCATTCTAATAGCCCCTCATTGGCCTCGTCAGACTTGGTTCCCCTTCCTTCAACCTCATCTGTTGGAAGAGTCTTTGATTCTGGACCCAGTTCCGGATCTTATGATGCACTCATCGGGGGCTCTTCATCCATCCCTTCAGTCCCTAAAATTGACAGCTTGGCTGCTCCAATTACCAACATAGCCAGGTTCCATAATCTCTCAAATGAAATGCAACATATCTTAATGTCTTCTCATAAGTCCTCTACTAGGAAGTTGTACCTCAGGTAATGGAAGAGATTTTCCATATGGGCTTCTCAGAATAACATTGACCCTTACCAAGCCTCTATTTCCTCTATATTAGAATTTTTGGCTATGCTTTTCAACAAAGGAGCGGCGGCAGCTACAGTTCGTATACAGCTTGCCTCCATCTCTAATTTTCATCTTGGTATTCAAGGATTTAACATAATGTCATACAAGCTATCCAAAGCCTTTCTCAAAGGGACTTTCCACTTTAGACCACCAGTTAAATCCCCATGTGAAGTTGTTAAATCTCGCCTTTTATTCTCACTGATGGGTTTGGAGCTGATCCTCTGCTCAGACATGGCCTATAGCAGAAGCTCAAGGTTTGCCAGTAGCTCGAGACCAAGCCCCTTATCCCACAATGCACTGCTGTAATTACCTCCGATCTAGTTTGCCGCGGCAAGAGATCTCAATGATCCAGTCAGCTCGGACCATATTTTGCTTAAATCGCAAGTTTAAAATGTTTTTCTCCTTCTTTTTTATATATGTAATTCTCTATCTAGTGTGTGTGTGTTTCACGTTAAAATACTGTAGTTATACGTAGGTGAGATTGTAGTAGGTAGTGCCCTGTGGTGGCTTAGTTTCTTAGAGTGTTGGGCCTTTTGTTAGCCCTATTTAGATTTAACAAATTTCTTCTTGTTATTAGTACTTTTTTAGTGTGGGCCTAGTTAGCCCTATATTTAACCTGTGCAAGTTAATTCTGTGGTGTGCCTGTTTCAAACTTTGATCACTCTTTGAACTTGTCGGATGAGAGGGAGAAATCTCATCCCAAATCGGGGTTTAAGAAATGTCCAGGTTGTGGACAGAAAATGTCCGTTACTGACGGGCATGTCCAATGTGTTTACTGTCTGGGGGCTAAACACCTCCAAGACTCTTGCAGTATTTGCCACTCTTTTTCCTCTAGGGTACTCCTGGAGAGAAGGAGAAAAACTTATTGATAAGGGGTTGCTGCAGCATACTTTCTCTGAGGCGTTGGGTAGCCAGGATGGTGGTAGCACTTCCGTACTGGACTCTCGGAGCCCGAACCGATAGTTGTCGAACCTATGGAACCGAGACCCGCATCAGTGTTATCGGTTCCATCTACTCGGATGTTCTTGGCGCGGATTGAGGAAGCTAGGAGCCGACACTCTCCTGTCGGGTCTGGGGAGGATAGTCGGACCGATTTGTCGATGCCGACTCTTCCTCTTGGGGCTTCAGCTCGGATGAGCTCGGCTCCTACCTCGGGCTCGGAGCCCATGGTTTCGGTGCGAGAGGATCGGACGGTCCCTCCGGGATCCGTCTACCCCTTCTCGTCGGAGCCATGGTGCTTTCGATGCCATGAGGAGAGTCCCGTCTCCTAAGACATCGTCGGCATCAGTTCGAGCTTCCTTCTCCACTCAAGCACCTGTGTCCGCTTCTACGTCTACCGGTCCCCCTAAGCGTAGAGACCCTGAGCCTCAAGTAGCCCCACAGGGTGCCTCCTGTTCTTCCGAGACCTCCCCAGATTCCCCCACTGAGGAGGTACCCAGGAAGAGACTGTGCAAGAGGAGGCACTTGGACTCCCCACAGGAGTCTTTGACATCCGACACTGACTTGGATGAGTCAGAAGGGTCCCCTCGATCCCCCTCTGAGGATATATCCTTTGTGGAGATTAGAGATCTTGAGTCCGATGGGCGGTTGGCAGTCCAAAACCCCTACTGAGGACGAGTCAGTGCTCCTGAAGGCTTTTGGGTCTCAACCTTCCACTTCTTGGGTGTCTCTGCCTTACGATGAGCTCATGGAGCTGATCTCGTAAGGTGTGGGAGTCACCGGAGGCCATGGAACCTGTCCCTCGGAAGCCGAATAAGTTAATCTCTGCCCCAGTGGACAAAGCCTTTTTGACCAAAGGAGTGCCTGTTGATGCCATGGAGGTAGCTACAGCCACCAAAAAGGAAGTGTCTGAAACATCTGCATCTATCCATCCTCCTAACAGAGATTCTAGGATCATGGATAGATATGGGAAACACATGTTTAGTTAAGCGACTTTTTCTCTGCGATCGCTGAACTATTTAACCCATTTCATGAGACTACAAAGAGATCTTCTGAAAGAGCTAGGAGATGCTCTCCTGGGTACGGTAGCTGCAGGGGTTGCCGACAAAGTCAACACACAGATCGCTACCCTAAACTCGATTGTGAACTCGTCCATGCGTCTCATGTCTTACGCAGCTGATGGTTCGAGTAGAGCCGCTAGTTCAGGCATTGCCCTGCAGAGACAAGCCTGAATGCATCTCTGTTCCTTTGCGGAGCCCTGTAAGTCTTCCTTTATCAACACCCCATTTGATGGCTCATCACTGTTTGGGCCTAAAGTAAAGGAAACTTTAACCAGGTGTGAGCAGGAAGGCAAGACCCTATCTGCTATTGGAGTCCGTTTTTCTACCCTTACTCAGCCCTATCCCAAGGGCCCTAAGGGCGGAAATATGTGGTTCCGAAAAGCACAGGGAGCCTTTCAGGACATACGTGGAGAAACCCCCTCTAGCAGCAGAGGAGGGGATTATAATGGAAGGCACTGCCTGTGCAGCAGAGGGGGTCCGCAGCAACAGGGTGACAGAGGCCAGTTCTCTGGTCAGCCCTACCAGCGCTCCTGAAAGGAGGCCCGGCTGTCCAGCTCTGGAGGCAGTCGGGGGTCGCTTATCTTTGTACCCAGAAGCCTGGCTAAACATAACATCAGCTATATGGGTACAAAGCATCATTTCCAGAGGATATTTCATACCGTTCTCTTCCCCTCCCACTCCTGTCAACACAATCCCAGATGTTCCTCCCAGTCTCAGGGAACAAGCAATCGTAGAGGTCCACAAATTGCTAGAAAGAGTCATCCAACCAGTCCCAGCAGACCAAGTTGGATTCGGAACTTACTCAAGATTCTTTTTGGTACCAAAGAAAACAGGGGACTGGAGACCTATCTTGGCCATCAGCAGACTCAATTGACTCAGGCAACACAATATACTCTGACACTGCCATCAATTAGGCATTACACTCCACTTCGAAAAGTCTGCCTTATCGCCATCGCAGCATACCGTTTTTATAGGAGCAGAGTTAGATACCTCAACCACCACTCTACGTTTTCCAATCGAAAGAGTCTCACTTCTTCGCCAACACGTCAACTCACTGGTGTCAAAGAACAAAGCTACAGCAGCAGAGGTCTTAAAGGTGCTAGGTTTGATGGCGGCAGCAATCCCGGCTGTGCCACTCGCAAGGATGCATATGCGAATCCTTCAATGACTTCTCTTCGCTCAGTGGTCTTGCCAAAAGCTACCGATGCACCACATGATTCTCATCACAGATTCTTGCAAGAGAGACCTTCGATGGTGGTTGACGTCTCTTCATGTCACAATCGGAAGACCCTTTGCCCCCCCCCCCCAAGTAGCCACTGTGACCACGGACGCTTCCCTGATGGGGTGGGGGGGCATTTTCAGGGAAAGACTGCCCAAGGCACATGGACTGATCAAGAGTCACATCTGCATATCAGTGTTCTGGAGTTGAGAGTGGTACTTCTGGCGTTGCAGTACTTTCAAGACTCTCTTCCTCTAGGAACAATTGCAATTCAGACAGACAACATGTCCGTGGTCTGGTACTTGAACAAGCAAGGCGGAACCAAGTCTTTACCCCCTTTGTCGAGAAGCCCTCAGTCTATGGCAATGGGCTGTGTCGTCCCAGCGTTTTCTGTTAGCAACGCACATCCCGGGGAAATCCAATGTGATAGCGGACAAGCTGAGCAGGGCAATACTGTTGCCTCACGAGTGGTCTCTCAACCAACAAGTTGCGGATTTGATTTTCCGCAAATGGGGCCAGCCTTGATGCGATCTCTTTGCCAGTCACATCAATACCAAATGCAGAAGCTACTTTGCCCTAATACCACCTCCAGGACATTCCCCGAGAGATGCACTCATTCTCGATTGGCCCCCGGGTCTCCTATATGCATTCCCACCTATTCCATTGATACCCAGGGTTTTACAGAAAGCAAAATTGCTGGGAAGGACAGTTATCCTCATAGCCCCCTACTGGCCTCGACAGATTTGGTTCCCCTTCCTTCATCATCATCTGCTGGAGGATCCATGGATCCTGGTCCCAGTTCCGGACCTTCTGACACACCTGTCAGGGGACCTCCATCCTTCACTGCAGTCCCTAAAGCTGACTGCTTGGCTAATCCACTTCCCTTAATTGCCAGGCTTCATTCACACTCAGATGATACAAGACTAATCCTTTTGTCTTCTCACAATCCATCCACCAGGAAACTATACCGCAGTAAGTTGAACAGGTTCTCAATTGGGCCAATATACAGAAAATTGACCCTTTCCGAGCTCCTCTATCGTCCATTTTAGAATTTTTGACAAAGATTTTTAAGGAAGGAACAGCAGCTGCCACAGTTTGAGTCCAGTTAGCCGCCATATCAAATTTCCACCTTGGATTCGAAGGGTTGAACGCTATGGGCCATAAGTTATCCAAGGATTTTCTTAAAGATGTTTTTCACATGAGACGACCCGTCAAAATCCCTTATTCTCCCTGGAATTTTAATTTTATGCTGTCTCAAATAATCCCCCCCCCCTTCGAACCAGCATCTTCTTGTGATCTCAAATATTTGTCCTGGAAGACTATTTCTAGTGGCCATTACTTCTGCCTGCAGAGTGTTAGAACTTCAAGCATGATCTATCAGACCTCCTTACATGATTTTCCATGCTGATAGAGTATCTCTCAGAACAAACCCCTCCTTTTTGCCTGAAGTCTGTTCTGAATCCAATATCAATCAGGTCATTGAGTTGCCAGTCTTTTTTCCTAACCACTCTAACAAATTGGAATACATGCTGCATAAACTTGATGTACACAGACAGCTCAGATTTTATCTTGATAGAACTAAGGATATTAGAAAATCAGATCAACTTTTCGTATTCTTTTCGGAGGCCAGAAAAAGTAATCCAGTGGCTAAAACAACCCTATCTAAATGGTTATCAGATTGTATATCCTTTGTTTATGCGAATGCAAACATGCCATTGACACACAGACCTAAGGCTCATTCTACCAGAGCCGTTTCTACATCTTCTGCCTTTCAAGCTAAATTGCCCCTTGACAATATTTGTGCTGCAGCCACTTGATGTTCATCGTGTTTCACTGTTGCAGTCATTACTCTTGGGGTTATCCTGCCGGCAGGCTACCCTCAGTCGGCCAGAATTCCAAAGTCTAGGTCCAGCATCGGTTGCTGTCGCCTCTTCCCTGACGTCAGAGCGCCAGGGGTATAAAAGATGCAGCCGACACCATTTTCTTCAGTCTTTCTTGCCGCGCGGTGCCCGAAGCAAAAGCAGTTCGCAAGTGCTGTTCGGCCGACTCCTGAGATTTTCAAATCCGAATTTCAGAACCGAAGTCTTCATTAAAGCTAAGTACCCCGCTGGGGAAACTTTTTTCTTGCTCCAAACCGATGTCAGAAAAAGTTAACAGTTGTATTTCTTGTGGGAAGCAAATACCTCATAAGAACTTTCACTCTTACTGTATTCCTTGCCTAGGCCCTGATCACAACGTTGCTAGCTGTCGGTTTTGTGCTAGATTTAACCAACGCACTATTAAGCGTCGGTTCGATTTTGCATTTCATTACTTTGGCCGAAGATTTAATTATATAATGCCGTCAGAACAGCCGATGACCGGAATGTAAAAAAAAATGCAAGGACAAGGAAAAGGATAGGCATCCGAGGTCCAAAACCAACGACAAGGCCTTTAATAGGCCAGTCGCCGGTTCTCAATGAGGCGCTTTTGCAGCCCCTGGCGCCCACTACCTCAGAGCCACAGGCCGCTTCCGACTCCCACGTGGAGCCGACTGGGCCTCTCGATACTCAAGGTATTGGACCCTCAGAAATCATTCCCTCATGGGTCTGGAGCTGCTGAGCAGGCATCGGCTACTGTGGATGTCTTCAGACCTACACAACTATATGTTAAGCCATCTTCAGCTTCAAAGACAAAGACTAAAGCAGCCATAAAGACAAAGAAACAAGTACAGCATTCTCCTACTCGGACTTCCATGCCTAAAAAACAGATGCTCAAAATGGCCGAAGACCTAATTACTTTGATCAGGGGTTCCCATCCCCCTCCTGATAAGAGGCCTAGGCAAGAGACAGAGTATGATTCTTCTGATCAGGTTTCTATTTCCTGTGATTCCTCTTCTGATCAGGATTATTCCATGCTTCCCTATGAGTACTCTGATGCTGAAGAATCCATTCGATGCTGAAGAATCCATTCCTTCAGCCTCTCCTCCTGAGGATTATTCTTTTGGAGAAACCCTACATACCATGAGGGAGCATTTCCACTGGGAGAGCCAAGATTATTCTCAATCTAAGAAAAGGAGACTTTCTGCCTCTTCCTCAGCACAGACCCCTTGCTATTCCACCTGTTCTAGACATTGTAGATGATGTATTTTCAGAGTCCGGCCTGTCCCCTGACTCTTTACCCCCTGCACCTGCTAAGCCAGACAGATACTACAGGGTCCCAGATTCTCATAAATTCCTATATACAAACCCCGCTGCTGACCCAGAAACTATATCTCAGGGTCACAAAGGGGTCAAAGCTTCCACTGCAAAAAACCCTGTCCCCTCTGATAGGGATTCTAGGGCTCTGGACAGATGGGGGAAAAAAGTTTACACTTCTGCTGCCTTGGCTGTAAGGGCTTTAAATTGTCAGTTTCATATGCTTAAATATCAGCAATATTTAATGTCACTGCTTAAACGGAAATTGTTGACAAATACTGAATGTTCAGAGAACAAGGAAATGCAGGATTTATTGCATGCAGCTGAACAAGTGGGAAAGCGTACTTTGCAATGTGGTTATGATTCCCTGGAGGCCTCTTGCAGGGCCGCTGTTACAGGTTCTGTTATTAGAAGACATGCTTGGTTAAAGGAACAGAATCTGCCTGATCATGTTAAAGCAAAATTATTAGATGCTCCATTACAGCATGATTCTTTGTTTGATACTAAAGCAGAAGAGGTGTTGAAAAAAATGGAGGATAAAGCAAAATCCATGCAGACACTTAAGGATTTCTTACAGATACAGCCACCCAGATTTAGCAGGAACTGGCCTTCTAAAAAATGGTCCTTTCCAGTGTCAGACAGACCACAAAGAGGCAGATACAGGCGTCCCAGAGGCAGATCTCAGCCCCAAGGCTCATGCAGGCCTAAACAATGCAGTGGTCCTACCTCCAAAAGCAGAGAAGACAAATCGCAACCTTACAGGAAACAGTCCCAGTGACTTTCCTCTGACAGATCCAAGCACTTTTCTTTTGGCAGCCCCCTTAGGGGGAAAACTAGCACTTTTTTCATCAAATTGGCAAATGGTTACCCAAGACAAATGGGTCTTGAACATAGTGTCCCAAGGCTACAGGTTCCATTTTCACACCCTGCCAAGGTGAAAAGGTATGCCAGACCTGCCACACAATCAATGAGCAGAGGCACAAAAACAAATTACAGCCCTCATGGACATGAGGGCCATTCAACAAGTACCACAACAAGAGCAGGGGCAAGGATTTTACTTCAGACTTTTCCTAGTGCCCAGAAAGGACAAAACCTGGAGACCAATACTGGACCTGTCTATACTAAATACGTTTCAGGAAGTTCCAAAATTCAAGATATTGACTCTACAGTAGCTACTGCCCATGCTGGGCAAGCAGGCTTGGCTCGTAACTTTGGACCTAAAAGAGGCATACCTGCATGTCCCAATCAGACAATCTTGCAGAAGATACCTCAGATTCATAGCTGGTTCAATGCACTACCAATTCTCTGCACTGCCCTTTGGCTTATCTACTGCGCCCAGGGTCTTCACAAAATGCCTGGCACCAGTAATTGCGTTCTGCTGACAAAGAGGAATTCAAATATATACCTACTTGGACGACTGCCTAATTCAAGCAGAGAACAAAGACATTCTTCTACAGCATCTGGCGTTTGTAAAAAAGATTACTAATTAGCCTAGGGTACACAGTAAACAAAAAGAAATCAAAACTAATGCCCTCTCAAGAGATAATATTCCTGGGTGCAAGCTTAAATATAACTGCCCAGATAGCTTACCTCACGACAGACAAACACACACAACTGACATCTTACTTCAAAAAATTGGCAACAAAAACTCACTTATCTGCAAGGAAAATCCTGCAGGCCTTGGGTTTCATGGCATCCTGCATTCTGCTAATTCCATATGCCAGACTGCATATGAGGAAACTACAATGGTATCTTAAATGTTTTTGGACTCGGCATTGCCACAGCCTGGAGACAGTAATTACACTCATTCCCTGCCTGCAACAGGAGTTCCGATGGTGGGCAGAGGCCTGTCACCACAACAAGGGTCTGCCATTCAGTTTACCCACAGCCAGACAAACACTGACAATGGATGAATCAGATTATGCCTGGGGGGGCCCATATGGCAGGAAAATGTATTCAGGGCACATGGCCTGCAAACCGGATGCATCTTCACATCAATCAAAAAGAGATGCTAGCTGTTCAAAATGCCCTGACAGCTTTCAAGGATCTACTTCATCCAGGACAGCTACTGATAAAGACAGACAATACTACGGTCATGTGGTGCATAAACCAGCAGCGAGGTACACATTCCTACCCCCTCTGCAGACAAGCAATGACATTATGGGACACAGCATTGACTTATCAAGTTAACCTGCAAGCACAATTCCTGCCAGGAAAAACAAATACTCTGGCAGACGAACTAAGCAGAACCCTCATGGATCCCCCACGAATGGAAATTGGATCCACAAGTCTTCAGCATGATAACAAGGAAATGGGGATGCCCAGACATAGATATATTTGCCACCCCTCGCAACTGCCAATTGCAGAGATTTTGCACAAGGATTTATCACAAGCAAGCATGGAGAGTGGATGCCCTATCCTTCAGCTGGAAAAATCTAACAGTATATGCCTTTCCTCCACTGCCTCTCCTTCCCAGGGTACTCCTAAAGGTCAGACAAGAGAAGCCAAAAATAATGCTGATTTCACCAGACTGGCCACGCCAGCACTGGTACCCAATCCTAAAGAGCTTGTCTCAAGGTCCAGTATGGATATTGCCTCAAAATTCTCACTTGCTGACCCAACAAAACAGTCAGATCCTGCACAGCCAACTCAGGACCTTAAATCTGGCAGCATGGTGGATAATGTAGCCATTCAGAACACTCCTCTTTCAAAAGCTGTTATGGATGTTATCTTGGAGGCCAGGAAGCCCAGTACCAGAAAATCTTATGCAGAAAAATTGAAGAGATTCTGTGCTTGGAACCAGGTACAAGGCATTGACACGTGTGTACCAAATATCCCTCAGATTTTACAATAACTAACTGAGATGCTGAACAAAGGCCTTTCTTTTTCATCAATTAAGATTCATGCCTCTGCCATTTCAGCCCATTACAATACGGAACCACCTATCTTTTCTCATCCTTTAATAAGGCAGTACCTCAGAGGGGCCAAAAACATTAGGCCTCCAAAGAGAGCACCAATTCTGGCATGGGACCTCCATTATGTGTTAGAAAAACTCACACTGCCTCCTTTCGAGCCAGCCTCAACAGCGGATATAAAATTCTTATCCTGGAAAACAGCTCTGCTCCTAGCAATAACCTCTGCAAGACGAGTCTCTGAGTTACAAGCACTCATGGCTGTGGAACCTTGTATCATTTTTCATCCAGACAGGGTTTCTCTGAGGACAAACCCAACATTTATGCCTAAGGTAGTGTCTAGTGTGGCCCTGAACCAAACCATTCACTTGCCTACCTTTTATCCAAATCCACAGAACAAAGGTAAGAAAATTCTGCATTCTTTAGACCTACACAGGCAGGTACGCTTCTACTTGAACAGAACTAATGCTTTCAGAAAGAATGAGCAACTTTTAGTGTCATATGCTGCAGGATCACAAGGAAAGGCTGTCTCAAAACAGACCATTTCTAAATGGATAGGCCATTGCATCCGTTTCTGCTATTTCCAGCGTCGCAAGTCAGTGCATAAGGGCATTAGGCCTCATTCTACCAGAGCAGCAGCCAGTTCAGCAGCCTTCCTCAGATGAGTACCAACCAAAGACATCTTAGAGGCTGCAACTTGGAGTTCAGTGCACACTTTCATAAAGCACTACCACTTATCTCTACTCTAAATCCAGAGCAGGCTTTGCCACTGCAGTTCTGCAGGGCCTCATAGCCTCTCCTAATCCTTATTTAGCCTAGTCACCCATCTTCAGCTTTGGGATTCAACCCAAGAGTAATGACTGCAGTAGTGAAACTCGATGAACATAATACAGTTGTGTACCTACCATAAATGCAGATGTTCGAGTGTATTCACTGTTGCAGTCCAGGTTACCCACCCACCATCCCCCTTTTCATTGCTGGGACTTAACTAAAGTTCTCTATCCTATACAACCTATGTGGTGTATTTGCTTGTAGATGAAGGAAATGTTATTTTTGTGCATGCATACTTATTGGCATATTTTTTCAGCCTACCAGTTTGGGGGCACCTGACATCTGGGGCAAGAAAAACTGAAGAAAATGGCGTCGGCTGCATCTTTTATACCCCTAGCGCACTGACGTCAGGGAAGAGGCGACAGCAACCAACGCCGGACCTAGACTTTGGAATTCTGGCCGACTGAGGGTAGCCTGCTAGCAGAATAACCCCAAGAGTAATGACTGCAACAGTGAATACACTCGAACATCTACATTTATGGTAGGTACACAACTGTACTGCCTAAGCCTCATACCTTTATCACGCATTACATAGTAGATAAGGCTTCCAGGGACAGGTATTCCTTTGGTTCCACGGTACTGAAAAACGTACTTCCTTGAGCCACCCAAAATTGAGGGTGCTAGGGACGCTACCCATCAGTGAGAATAAACGGCGAGATTTAACAACTTCACGTAAAGAAGTTATATACTCACCATAAAGTTCCATGTGAGTTCATCTTGCCTTTATTCTCACGTCCCTCCCTCCTTCCCCCTCCTGGCTAACAGTTGACTTAGAAGGTAGTACCATCCTGGTTATTCAATACTACTTCCCCTTTGGGAAGTGCTTTCTTGTAGAAAAAGAAAAAAGGTATGCATACTCGCAGCAAACAAGATCAGAGGTAATTCCAGCAATGCATTGTGGGATAATCGGCTTAGTCTGGAGCTACTGGCAAACCTTGAGCTTTTGCTATAGGCCATGTCGGAGCCAAGGATCGGCTCCGAACCCATCAGTGAGAATAAAGGCGAGATAAACAACTCACATGGAATGTTATGGTGAGTACATAACTTCTTTTTATACCCCCTGGAACCCAACGTTTATGCTCTCACATGTTATTCTCCCACCTTTTGAGCCAGCTTCTTCATGCGATTTGAAATTTTTGTCTTGGAAGACCATCTTTTTGTAGCCGTCACGTCTGCTTGTAGAGTCTCAGAACTACAAGCCTTGTCCATAAAAACTCCGTATTTGGTTTTTCATGCTGACGGAGTTTCACTGCGAACAAATCCTTCATTCTTACCTAAAGTTTGTACTGAAGCTAACATTAACTAAATTATATATTTACCAGTGTTTTTCCCTAAACACCCCAACAATTGATGTTCACAGATAGCTCAGATTTTACCTGGATAGAACAAAAGAATTCAAAAGATCCGAACACCTTTTTTTTTTTTTTTTTTTTTTTTCAGATTCTAGAAAAGGTATGCCTGTGGTAAAAGCAACCCTATCCAAATGGTTATCTGATTGCATCACTTTCACTTACTCAGCTGCCAGTTTACCTCTACAACATAAAATTAAGGCTCATTCTACCAGAGCTGTGTCCACATCTTTGGCCCTTTCAGCTAGGCTACCAATAGACAATGTTTGTGCAGCAGCCTCTTGGTCAAAGCCTCATACCTTTATCACTCATTACAAAGTCAATAGAGCCTCCAGGGACAGGGCCTTCTTTGGTTCTACTGTCTTGAGAAACATACTCCCATGAGCCACTCGAGAAAGATGATGCTTGGGATGCTACCCATCTGTACGAATGAACGGCGAGAGAGAACAAATTCACATAAAGAAGTTATGTACTTACCGTAACGTTTCATGTGAGTTGTTCATCTCACCTTCATTCTTACTTCCCATCCTCCTTAACCCCTCCAGGTTTTTCAAGGACCAAGATTCTAGTTTTATCATAGTTGCTTTGTCTTAATATGGTTTTTACCTTAAAAAGTGACAGAATGGCATATGGTATTATTAGAGGCAGCAAACAAGATCTGAGTTAACTCGAGGTGCATCATGGGATAGGGACTTGGCCTCGAGCTGTCTGAAGACCTCGAGCTTTGTAGTTGGCCGACTTGGAGCTGAGGATCGGCTCCAAACCATTTGTAAGAATGAAGGCGATATGAACAACTCACATGGAACGTTGTGGTAAATACATAACTTCTTTTTTCTTATCTTTTGAAATTTGACGTATAGTTGTGGAAATATATTTTACTCGATGAGCGACAAACCTACAGGTTTCAAGAAATGTTCTAAATGTGGATATAAGTTGCCCATCTCGGACGCACACTCCCTTTGTGTGTACTGCCTGGGTTCATTACACTTAGAGGAAGATTGCTTGATCTGTCATAGATTTAATACACAAGCCTTAACTGTACGTAAAAAAAACTGATATTAAAAGGTCTCTCTCCTCTTTTGGATAAGCCATATCCCAGTCTCTAAAGTCAGAGCCTTCCACCTCATCAAAATCTTCCTCAGACTCTTCACGGAAATGGAGTGCTAAATATCCGGTCTCATCCCCAGGTCAGAAAAAGATGAAACTTTTCGATCAGACTACTCCTTTTGATCCTATGACTTCTAAAATAATATTATAACTTTCGCTCAATCCAAGTTGGATCAGACACGGCCTTCGGAGACCCTATATTGTCCTAGTACTGGATATTCTCCATCAGTTGATCTCGTACCAGACAAGCTTCCATCTCCTTTTTTGCAGAGACCAGCATCCCCCTGTATTTATTCTGCTCATTTTTCTAGAAGTCTTTCAGAAGAAGATGTGGAGAGAGTGGTGAGGAAGATTTTGTCAGCTCAGGAGCAGATTGGTCTTCCCTCGGCACTTGCCCCTGTGGGTCAGGTAGTCTGACCTTCCACCACACCACCCCTGCAAGTTACTCCTCTGACACCATCTGCTGTCGTAGAGTTTCAAGATTCCAGTAGTCCAGATCTGTCAGTCTCGTATCTGAGGATCTCTGTATCTTCAGATCCGACATCATCTCTGAGACCTCCTCTCTTTTCGGATCAGGAGAGTTCTCTGAGCTGAAGCCTGCCTGCCAGGTCAGCGGTGCAGAATGACTCCAAATTTTCAACGCCGTCTGTTTCTCAGTGCTTCGGCACTGGACAGTTTGGCTCCAGCTTCCTTCTTATGGGCGGTGCTGATGGGTCAGAGAGAGGGGACGATTACCAAAATCTCAATTTCCTCTCAGGGAATTTTGATTTCTTCTTTTGAGACTTTCCCAGAACATCCCACTGAGGGAGTACCAAGGAAAAGGATGTGCAAGAGGCTCCCCACAGGAGTCCATCACCAAAGACATGGATTTCGACAACGGCGAAGGGTCCACATGGTCACCTCCTGAAGATCTTCCCTTGAGAAGTATACAAGAGATCCAAAAACAGAGAGGTGGCTGGACATCTTCCATCCCTACGCCATAGGAAACTGATGTTCTTTGTGATTCACTGTTGCAGTCATCACATTTGGGTTATCTGCTTGCAGTAGCCCTCAGTCAGCCTGATTATCAAAGTCTTGGGTCCTGCAGCGGTTGCTGTCTCATCTTCCATGACGTCAGGTAGTCAGGGGTGTAAAGCATGCAGCCGATGCCATTACTTCAGTCTTTCTTGCCATGCAGTGCCCGAAGCAGAAGCAGTTTGCAAGTGCCGGTCGGCCGACTCCTGAAATTTTCATTTTTGAGTGAGTTTCAGATCCACCGTCTTCAACTAAGCTAAGTACCCCGTTGGGGATCCTTTTTCTTGCTCTAAACCGATGTCAGTAAAAGTTAATTGTATTTCTTGTGGAAAGCAAATACCTCATATTTTCATTCGTACTGCTTTCCTTGCTTAGGCCCAGACCAAAACGTACCTCGCTGTCGGTTTTGTGCCTTATTCAAACCTTGTACTATTCGTCGTCGGTTCATTTATGCATCCAAATATTTTGGTACTCTGTTGAATTATCCATAAATGGCTTCAGTAAGCCACCCGACTACTGACAGTCCGAAAAAACACAAAGATAAAGACAGACTGTATAGGTCCAAAGCTGCCAACTACGTTTCTCCTAAGCTAGTCGCCAGTTCGCCGGTACTCAGTGAGGTGCTTTTGCAGCCCCTCATACCCGCTACTTCAGATTCGCAGGCCTCTGCTGAGACTCATTCGGAGTCCGGTATGCCGCGAGATGCTTCTTCAACTGTGAAACCTGCGGATGTCTCTACCTTGGATGTGTCCGGAGCCGCTGTGCAGGCACCGGCTTTTGAGGGTGTATTCAGGCTTACTGACTTGCATATTAAAACGACGCCATCTTCTTCTTCAAGGCCTAAAACTCGATCCATGCCTAGAAAACTGACGCCATGACCGCATGGTCAGGCCCCTATGCCTAAAAAAACAAATAAGAATTGCTAAAGACCTTATTACTCTAATCAGGGGAAGCCACCCTTCCCCCTCTAAGAGACCTAGGACTGATTTTCATTCTGATTCTTCTGATCAGGATTCTGAAATTTCTGTTTTCTCTGATGACCAGGATTTGCCCTTGTCTACCTATGAGGATTCTGATGCAGAGGACTCCATTCCTGCTGCTTCCCCTCCAGAGGATTTCTCTTTTAGTGAAACCTTTCATACTCTTGGGGACCATTTCCACTGGGAAAACCAAGATTACTCTCAATTCCAAAAAGAGGCTTGGGGAATTCTTACTCCTGTCTCAACACAGGCATTTAGCTATCCCTCCTGTACTGGACATTGTAGATGATGCCTACTCGGAATCTAGCCTGGTCCCTGACACATTACCTCCTGCTCCCAGAAAACCTGATGGGTATTACAGGGTACCTGACTCTCACAAGTTCCTCTTTAAAAATCCTACTGCGGATCCTGAGACCATTTCACAGGGACCTAAGGGCATTAAGGCTACTACTGCCAAAAATCCTACCCCCTCTGATGGAGATTCCAGGGCGCTGGATAGATGGGGTAAGAAGGTATACACTTCTGCAACTTTGCCCATTAAGGCTTTAAACTGCCAGTTTCATATGTTAAATTAGCAGCAGCATATTATTGGATTGCTTAAACAAAAAATGATGTTGATTCCTGACTGTGCTGAAAATAAAGAATTACAGGATTTAATGCATTCTGCTGAACAAGTTGGAAAACATATTTTGCAATGTGGTTTTGATTAATTCGAGGCATCTTGCAGGGCTGCTGTCACTGGGTCTGTACTTAAAAGGCATGCTTGGCTTAAGGAGCAATCTTTGCCAGATCATGTTAAAGCTAAATTACTGGATGCTTCCTTAAACTAAGACCGCCTGTTTGGCAACAAAGCAGAAGTAGTACTTAAAAAGATGGAGGAAAAAGCTAAATCTATGCAAACTGTTAAATATTTTGATTTCCTGCAAGTACAGCCTCCCAGATTTAGTAGGCATTGTCCCTCAAAGAATTGGTCCTTTCCTGCCTCTTTCAGGCCTTCTTAGTCCAAATCCAGAACCAGCAGAACACCCAGTCTTCAGTCCCAAGGTACTCACAGGCCTAAGCAGTGGGGGGAGGGCTCCCATTTCCAAAGCAGGGAGTAGTAAGACTCCCCCCTATAGTAAACTGTCTCAGTGACTTAGCTTTAAACCTTCCAAGGTCTTTTCAACTGACTGTTTCTTTAGGGGAAAAGATTGCCATGCATGCAAAAAATTGGGAACTCATTACCCGGGACAAATGGGTTTTAAATATAGTTTCCCAAGGATACAGATTCCACTTCCACTCCTTAACAACCCCAAACGGTTGGCCATACCTACCCCCAAATCAGTGGGCAGAGGCTCAAAAGCAAGTTCTCACTCTTTTAAGCATCAGGGCTATTCAACCTGTCCCAGAAGAAGAATGGGGGCAAGGTTTCTTCTCAAGACTTTTTCTGGTACCCAGAAAAGACAGTTCCTGGCGTCCTCTCCTGGGCCTGTCTATCCTAAACACATTTTTGGTAATCCCAAAATTCAAGATGCTAACTCTTCATCAGCTGCTTCCCATGCTAGGCAAAGATGCCTGGTTGGCAACACTGGATTTAAAGGAAGCCTACCTGCACATCCCAATCAGGGAATCTTGCAGAAGATACCTACGCTTCAGAGAAGGCTACATGCCCTATCAGTTCTCTGCACTGCCCTTTGACTTATCTACTGCACCCAGGGTATTCACAAAGTGCCTAGCTCCAGTCATTGCATTTTGCAGGCAAAGAAATATTCAAATATACCCATACCTGGCCGATTATCTAATTCAGGCAGAAAGCCAGGACATTATATTAAATCATCTGGCATTTGTAAAGAAATTGCTAACTTCTCAGGGGTACACCATAAACAAAAATAAATCACATCTTGTAACCTGCCAACAAATTGTATTCCTGGGAGCAAGCTTGAATACAGCTTCCCAGATGGCCTACCTCACGCCAGAAAAACAAGTTCATTTGACAACCTACTTCAAACTACTGGCCACAAAGACCCAGCTATATGCAAGGAAAATACTGCAAGCCTTGGGGTTTATAGCCTCCTGCATTCTACTAATTCCATATGCAAGACTGCATATGAGGAAACTACAATGGTATCTAAAAAGCCTATGGTGTCAACATTCTCAGGATCTAGGATCAATGATTCCTATCATACCTTGTCTACAGATAGAGTTCCTTTGGTGGGCAGAGGCCTGCCACCAAAACAAGGGACTGCCATTCACTCTACCCCCTACCACCCAAACCCTAACAGACGCATTAGACTATGCATGGGGGGCTCACTTGGCAGGGCAGTGCATTCAGGGCAAATAGAACCCAGGGCAAATGCACCTGCATATCAATCAAAAAGAAATGCTAGCTGTACAGAATGCTCTGACAGCCTTCAAGGTCCACATTCTTCCAGGATGATTATTGGTAAAGACGGACAACACCACTGTTACGTGGTACATAAGCAGGGGGGAACCCACTCATACCCCTCTCTGCAGACTAGCCATGGCTCTGTAGAACACAGCCTTGAGCTACCAAGTGCACCTACAGGCTCAATTCCTGCCAGGAAAGCTAAATACACTGGCAGATGACCTAAGCAGAAATCTCAAAAACCCACACAAGTGAAATCTGGAACCAAAGATATTCAACATGTTGAGAAACAAATTGGGGAGCCCAGAGATCGTCCTGTTTGCCTCCCTCCAGAACTACCAGTTGGACCAATTCTGCACAAGGACTCCCCACAAACAAGCTTGGAAAGTGGATGCCCTGTCCTTCACCTGGAAAATCCTATCAGTTATGCCTTTCCCCCTCTGCCTCTCCTCTCCAATTTACTCCTAAAGATCAAACGGGACAAACCAAGGACAATACTGATTGCACTAGACTGGCCACGCCAACACTGGTACCCCCTATTGCGCAGTGTGTCGCTGCTGGCACCATGGCACCTGCCTCAGACCCCTGCCCTGCTGTCCCAGCAGGAGGGCCATGTTCTGCACCCACAGCTCCAAGCCCTGAACCTGGCAGCCTGGCTAATTACCTGATCTCTCCGTTACCATCCCTCACTAAGCAAGTGATGGATGTCATTCTGGAGGCAAGGAGGCCTAGTACTAGAAAATCCTATGCTGAAAATGGAAAAGATTCTGTTCTTGGAACCAAAATCAGGGGATGGGCACAGCAGCGCCCAGTTTACCTTGGATTCTTCAATATTTAACTGAGATGCTTCACAAGGGCCTTTCCTTTTCCTCCATCAAAATTCATGCCTCAGCCATTTCAGCTCATTACAATATAGAACCCACCCCTCTTCTCTCATACACTGCTGAAGCAATTCCTCAGATGGGCCAAAAACATAAGACCACCCAGTAGAACCCCTACTCCAGCCTGGGACCTTAACTTTGTATTGGAAAAGCTCACTCTATCTCCCTTGGAGCCAGCGCAAATGCAGAGTTGAAATTCCTTTCTTGGAAAACAGCCTTCCTTCTAGCCATGTGAAAAGATAAAGTGAACAAGCTCTAGCCTAGGGAGTACGCCTTCACCATATGAAAATGAAAAGCCACAATAAGGCTACTCCCTCCACGTGGTAGCTAGCTTCAAGATGGTCCGTTTAGCAGGTATTATATATCCCATTTCTTGTAGTTGCTGGTTTGCAAGCACTACATATGTATCCCAGGTCCTTCCTTAAATAAAAACATTTTTTTAATTCTGTTCAGTTAAAAACGACAAATTGCCTACTTTCCTCGGAGCAAATTTCTTGTTATAGTAACTTGGCTCAATATGATTAGACAAGAAATTACTCCTTCATTGGAAGTCACTTCCAGCTACCTTTCTTCCTCGAGTGCAAAACCTCCATTCACTGACAACTGTATGCTCCGCTTCCTCAGTAGGTACTTCCAAAGTTCTAAGTCAATAAATTGCCTGTATGCAAAAGCACTAGAACAAGTTGCAAAAAGTTCCTTACTTAGAAGCCAATCTGTAACCAGCATACAGCCTGTGTGTAAAATGGGGGGGGGGGGGCAATTCCCAAAGCTTTTCCTTCTTCTAAAGCCAATTGATTCCAGTAGGCATCCCGTGTTCAAGGACACCGGAATGAATTTCCAAAGTCTAAGACCAACTTCAAATCAGCGTGCTGCCTGTGCACTTAAACGAATTCCAGGATAAATGATTCTTCCTTCCTCTGAAGCCAACTGGAATCAGCAAACTGCCTGTTTGCAAAGTCTCTGGAGCTGGTTCCAAAATAATCCTAGTTCTAAAGCCAACTTCAAATAAGCATGCTGCTTGTGTTCAAAAACAGACTCAGGAACGGATAAGCGCTTTCGTTTGTAAACCTTCTTCTGATCCTGTGTTTGTCTGCTTTGCTCTTCCTTTTATAGTGTGTGTATTCTAGGTATTGACCAATGAGGTATTATATTCAAATTAGAGATTCTGCATTCATTATTCATTGGTTACACTTACTACTTGTATCCAATCTGTCTTTTTATATACACTGCCAAATCAGTTTAACTTCCTGAGTTCCTGCAAGTATGTCACTGGTTATTCTGTCCTCTTGGGAGGAGTCCATTCTCACATGTTCTTTAGTAGCAAGTTGTATAGCTTTACTGTCATGTTATTCAGTCCTATTTCTTAGTGGTACTGTCATGTTTTTCAGTCCTATTTCTTAGTGGTTTAAAGGTAGAAGTATATTATCGCCCCCTAAGCCTCCTTTCTTTTAGTACTGATTTTAAGGGGACTACTGCGTTAAGGCCAGGACTTTGACTGGCACGCAAGTTCATAATCCATTCCATTTCTATTTTTTCAGTTCTGTTTAATAAATCTCCACCTCGTGCTGTAACTGAAACATGAGTTAATATCATAAATTTAAAGCTATGCCCTGGATTATGCTTTATATGCTGATACAAAGCATTAACTTCTATCTTGTTGTTGATGTCTCTTAGATGCCGTAAAATGCGTTCTTTGAACTTTGTTAGTTTTGCCCACATAGAATGACATACATCCTTCACAGCTGGCTATATGTATCACATTCTCTGTATTGCAATTTCCATTCCCTTTGTAAGAATATACTTTGTGTGATAGGATGTTGGAATATATTAGTCATATTAATATATTTGCATGCATGCCTTACACTTCCCACATTTGAAAGTTCCTTTTTTCTTTACTACACTTCTCTGTGTTGTTTCTGTTCTATTGTTGCACAGTAGACTTTTCAAGTTCGTCGTGTTTTTGTATGTGAATTTGGATTTTTCTCCTACTATACTTTTAATTTTAGGATCCACTGTTAAAACTGGCCAATATTTTTGAATAACTTCGTTTATTTGTTTATTATCTGGTGTATAAGTTAATATACATCTTAAGGACTCTTGGGTTTCATTATTCTTCTGTCCTTTTACATTTGTAATGATAATATGGTTTTCCTTTGCCTCTTCGTAATTCCATCGGTTGTTCAAAGTCCATCTGATTCTTCCTGTACCCTCTAGTTGCTAAGTTATCCACCAATTGGTTAAACTGTTGTTGAAATGTATCTTCCTTGGTACATAGTCTAGAAATGCGTATGACTTGATTTTCAAATATGTTGTTGAAAATATGTGTGGGGTGCATGCTAGTTCTATGTAGCATGTGGTTCTTCCATGTAGCTTTCCTTTGTAGGGCTGTCTCTACAGTTCCCTTTTTAAAGATAATACTTATATCCAGGAAGTCAATACTTTCCTGGAAGTACTTGGATTCAAACTTCAAAAAGCCTGTTGTAGATGTTAGATATCTTAGAAACTGTTGGTATTGATGGACTTCTCCTTTCCATAGTAATAGTATGTTATCCACAAACCGACCATAGAACAGTTCTTGCTCTTTCCATATGTTATCTTTACTATTCATCCATTGTAACTTCCACTGTGCTAGTACTATGTTCGCATAGCTATTGGCACAGGGAGTGCCCATGGCAACCCCCCATTTTTGCCAATAAATATTTTTGTCATAAATGAACACATTACTACTTAGTATAATGTCCAAAAGGCCACAGATAACATCAACTTTCATTGCCATGTTGTTGGTGCATGAGAACTGCCTTACAGCTTCTATCCCATATTCATTGGGGATACATGTAAATAGACTATTAACATCTAGGGTTACCAATAAATAAGTCTGTGATGTTATCCAAATCTT
This sequence comes from Protopterus annectens, assembly GCF_019279795.1. NCBI lineage: Eukaryota > Metazoa > Chordata > Ceratodontiformes > Protopteridae > Protopterus > Protopterus annectens. The sequence goes on from NC_056729.1 coordinate 32,965,337, forward strand.
TCATAGTTTCTTGTAGTCTTTCCAAGAGGTGTGCCGTGTCCTTCAATACTGTTCTCGCTTTGTGCATACGTTTTTTAAGTTCATCCTCCACATATATTGAAAGTGGTTCTGTGATCCATCCTCTGCCAGATACTATGGGTCTGAGAGGTGGATCCAGTAGCTTTTTATGCACTTTCGGTATTCCTTTAATTTCTGGCACAGTAGGGTTGGGATACTTCAAAAAAACTCAAACAGTTCCTCATCTAATACTCTGCACATCAACTTATATGTCATCTTTCACTTTTTTATTAGCTCTTGTAGCTGAACCTTGCTAATTCCTTCTATAAGTCGAAGTATCACTCAACATTTCCAGCATTTTTCTGTTGTAATGGTCTTTATCCATAACCACTAGGGCTCCTCCTTTATCTGCGGGCTTAATTATTATTTCTTCATTTTGCTGTAATTCCTTCAGGGCTATTTTTTCTTTCCTAGTCATATTATGAAACTGTTTGCCTTTATTACTCTGCTTCAATTTTGCTATCGCCTCTTCACATAATTTTATGAACATTTCCACTGCTGGTGGATTTATAGGTACAAATGTACTAGGTTTCTTGTGCACGATGCCACTGTTATTTTTTTCTTTTATATTCATTCTACCATCAAAAATATATTTTAAAGTAATATTTCTTCCAAAACTTTTAAGGTCAGTGATCACCTCACTCAGTTCAGACTTCAATGGGGGTATAAAACTAAGTCCTTTCTGTAATATGTCATTTTCTTCTTTAGTCAGCTTATATTTAGAGATGTTGATCACCAGTGAATTAACCTCATTCTTTAAGTGATGTGGTTCTTCTAAGTCACGTTTTTTTTCTTCCTTTCCCTGCTTAGGGATCTGGGTACTCTGCTTTCTTTGTTCTGTAACAGAAAAGGAAGCTGTTGAAAGATGGTTATGTGGATTGTGCCTTTTTTTGGCACCGTTCCTATCTCTCCTTTAGGAGCATCCTTTCCTTTCTTCTCTCTTTGTGAGGTATCTTTTCCTTCTATTGTTGGTGTAGATATAATTTCTAGGTCTCCCAATAATATGCTTCCATTATTCATCCTATTCCTGGCTCCTTCTTCAGCGTTGATAATATCCCTGGTGATTGGTGCGTGTATATCTACTTGTACCTGCCGCATTTTGCCTGCATCAGTCTGTTGCCCTCTTTTCCGAAAATCTTTAGGGTCTTCTATTTTCTGCTGATGTCTTTCTTTCCTGGGCCATTCAAAAAGGTGGCCTGCTGCAAAGTCATCAAAATCCCTCTTAAGTTTACCTATTTTAATCATTTTGAGCCTATTATCATAGGCATCCAGTTTGTCCTGTAATCTCTCTAGTTTGACTGTCATTGTCTGATAGCGTCAACTGTTCTAATTCTTTTTGCTTGGTCTGTATGAACTGTGAGATTTCCGTCTCTTGAGGCTTGAAGTACTCCATGAGTAACTTCATGTATTGAAAACTGGTCTCTATGTTTATTTGTTGCCATCCGGCCAATAAATCCGGGTATGTGTTCCCATAAGTAGGCATGCATCTAACTCTCAAGCCCCTTGGGATGACATTATGGTGAAGGCAGGCTTCCATATGGAAGCATTGCCATTGTAATCTTTTTAGTTTGTACGCTGCGTTTTCAACATCACTGTATAAGTTCTCAAAAGCTACGTCTATTGCTTCTCCATTATCCACCACTGCTCCATCAGTAATGTCTATTGATAGTAGTAGATTACTGGTGGTCAAAATCAAAGGGGGGCCTTTTTTCTTTGTCTCTATGTTGGATACTTGTATCTCTTCCATATTTAAAGTCCGTGTGCAGGGCTTGTTACTATAAATATATAAAAGTGAAAAGATAAAGTGAACAAGCTCTAGCCTAGGGAGTACGCCTTCACCATATGAAAATGAAAAGCCACAATAAGGCTACTCCCTCCACGTGGTAGCTATCTTCAAGATGGTCGGTTTAGCGGGCATTATATATCCCCTTTCTTGTAGTTGCTGGTTTGCAGGCACCACATATGTATCCCAGGTCCTTCCTTAAAAACTATTTTTTAATTCTGTTCAGTTAAAAATGACAAATTGCCTACTTCAAGGTACTGGTTCAAACACTAATAACACTTTCCTCGGAGCAAATTTCTTGTTATAGTAACTTGGCTCAATATGATTGGACAAGAAATTACTCATTCATTGGAAGTCACTTCCAGCTACCTTTCTTCTTTGAGTGCAAAACCTCCATTCACTGACAACTATATGTTCCGCTTCCTCAGTAGGTACTTCCAAAGTTCTAAGTCAATAAATTGCCTGTATGCAAAAGCACTAGAACAAGTTGCAAAAAGTTCCTTACTTGGAAGCCAATCTGTAACCAGCATACAGCTGGTATACATAATATACTTCTGTCATTAAACCACTAAGAAGTAGGACTGAATAACATGACAGTACCACTAAGAAATAGGACTGAATAACATGACAGTAAAGCTATACAACTAGCTACTAAAGAACATGTGAGAATGGACTCCTCCCAAGAGGACAGAATAACCAGTGACATACTTGCAGGAACTCAGGAAGTTAAACTGATTTGGCAGTGTATATAAAAACCAAAAAGGAGAGTCCAACTGTAAAAAACCCAACGCACTGTCCAACACAGAGTGTTAGAAAAATACACCAACAGCAGCCAAAGAGTAAATCACAAGGGATTGTAGAAATCCAAAACACGTTTAATGAAGCGCTTTTCGTTTGCACCAATGTGCAAACTTCATCAGAATAAATAAGAGGAGACAACAGTGTAGGTTTTATACATTCAACTTAATTGTTCTTAACAACATAATTGAAGCCAATTAAAATAATTAACTTACAATGAATGTATTGCTGTTTAAGGTACCAAACCTTAAATACAAACACTACAAAGTCACAAAAACTCAACAATTATTAAAAATGTATACAATATATATATCTAAATATTTAAATATTTAAATATTATATAACATCTGTAAAAGAGAACTATTGTTCAAATCAAACTATTATTCATAAATAACATTTAACTGAACCATGGACAAAACTATCAATGTCCAAATAGTATGTACTAAGAATAAAAATAAATCAATAACCTTTTTGGTTTTTTAGTCGTTTTTTTGTTCCATTTTCTGAGTATAGTGTATATAAAAAGACAGATTGGATAAAAGTAGTAAGTGTAACCAATGAATAATGAAGGCAGAGTGTCTAATTTGAATATAATACCTCATTGGTCAATACCTAGAGTACACACAGTATAAAAGGAAGAGCAAAGCAGATAAACAGTATCTGAAGAAGGTTTACAACTGAAAGCGCTTATCCGTTCCTGAGTCCGTTTTTGAACACAAGCAGCATTCTTATTTGAAGTTGGCTTTAGAACTAGGATTATTTTGGAACCAGCTCCAGAGACTTTGCAAACAGGTAGTTTGCTGATTCTAGTTAGCTTCAGAGGAAGGAAGAATAATTTATCCTGGAATTCGTTTAAGTGCACAGGCAGCACGCTGATTTGAAGTTGGTCTTAGACTTTGGAAATTCATTCTGGTGTTTTTGAACACGGGATGCCTATTGGAATCAATTGGCTTTAGAAGAAGGAAGAGCTTTGGGACTTGTCCCCCCCCCCACCCACCCACCCATTTTACACACAGGTTGTATGCTGGTTACAGATTAGCTTCCAAGTAAGGAACTTTTTGCAACTTGTTCTAGTGCTTTTGCATACAGGCAATTTATTGACTTAGAACTTTGGAAGTAGCTACTGAGGAAGCGGAGCATATAGTCAGTGAAAGGAGGTTTTGCACTCAAGGAAGAAAGGTAGCTGGAAGTGACTTCCAATGAATGAGTAATTTCTTGTCTAATCATATTGAGCCAAGTTACTATAACAAGAAATTTGCTCCGAGGTAAGTGTTTAGTGTTTGAACCAGTACCTTGAAGTAGGCAATTTGTCATTTTTAACTGAACAGAATTAAAAAATAGTTTCTATTTAAGGAAGGACCTGGGATACATATGTAGTGCTTGCAAACCAGCAACTACAAGAAAGGGGATATATAATACCCGCTGAACGGACCATCTTGAAGCTAGCTACCACGTGGAGGGAGTAGCCTTATTGTGGCTTTTCCTTCTAGCCATCACTTTAGCAAGAAGGGTGTCTGAATTACAGGCCCTCATGACTGTGGAGCCTTTCATCATCTTTCATGCGGACAGGGTGTCCCTCAGGACCAATCACTCCTTCATGCCCAAGGTGGTATCCAGTGTGGCCCTTAATCAGTCCATTCATTTGCCAACCTTTTTTAATCCACAGAACAAAGGGGAACGAATAATGCACTCCTTGAACGTGCGCAGACAACTTAGATTATACTTGGACAGGACTAAATCTCTCAGGAAATCTGAACAGCTGCTGGTTGCATTTGCTGCAGGGGCAGAGGGGAAGGCCATTTCAAAGCAAACCATTTCTAAGTGGATGGGCCATTGCATTCATTTCTGCTATAAGCACCATGGAAAACCTACCCCAGAGGGGATAAGACCACATTCAACCAGGGCTGCATCCACTTCTACAGCCTTTCTCAGAGGTGTCCCTACCAGGGAGATCCTAGAAGCTGCTACCTGGAGTTCTGTACATACCTTCACCAAGCATTACCACTTGCCAATTTTTTCTAAATCCAGAGCTGGCTTTGCCACTGCAGTCTTGCAGGGCCTTATGGTTGGTCCTAATGCTATCTAATTACCTTCTCCCATCCTTAGCTTTGGGAATCTACCCAAATCTGATGACTGCAACAGTGAAACACAAAGAACATAGTACAGTTGTGTACACTTACCATAAATGTAGATGTTTGAGTGTATTTACTGTTGCAGTCCTGGTTACCCTCCCTCCAGCCCTCTGACATCTGTTGACTGTATCTCTATTCTTGTTTACTATGCTTAAAGCTTTTTCGTGTATTTGCTTTTTTGTTGGAGGTGTAACCTTGTATAAAATGACTTCCCATTATGGGGGCACCTGACATCTGGGGCAAGAAAAGCTGATGTAATGGCGTCGGCTGCATGCTTTATACCCCTGACTACCTGACATCATGGAAGATGAGACAGCAACCGACGCAGGACCCAAGACTTAATCAGGCCAACTGAGGGCTACTGCAAGCATATAACCCAAATGTGATGACTGCAACAGTGAATACACTCGAACATCTACATTTATGGTAAGTGTACACAACTGTACTTTCTCCTAGAGGCTTTCATTACAAGACCCTCTACTTCCTGAGTGACTCCGCCTGCCAACGAGCTCGTAGACATGATCTGTAGGCAGGCATGGAAGGAGCCTGACTCCACAGAGCCAATACCTCGGAGACGGGACAGGATAATGGCACCACCTCTGGACAGACAGTTTTGGGGAAAAGGGGATGTTCTTCATGTTTCACTGTTGCAGCATCACATTTGGGTTATCCCTCCCAAAGTAGCCTTAAGCTGGCCCGAATACCAGAGGCTTAGTATTTCTGCGTCAGTTGCTGTCGCTTCAGAACTGACGTCAGGTCATCAGTAGTTTAAAGTAAGGCAGCCAACACCATTACATCAGTCTTACTTGCCGTGGAGCCCTAAGCAAAAGCAGTTCGCACGAGTGCCGGTTGGCCGCTACCTGAGTTTCATCTTCTGAATTGATGCTGAAGTCTTCTAAAGCTAAGTACCCCATTGGGGATCCTTTTTTCTTGCACTAAGCAATGTCAGAAAAAGTTAATTGTCTCGCCTGTGGAACGCAAATGCCACACCGAGACTTTCATTCTTACTGCGTCAGTTGCTTAGGCCCAGACCACAACGTCCCTCGCTGTCGCTTCTGTGCTTTGTTCAATGACCGAACTATTCGTCGTCGGCTATTTTTGTTTCTAAATTCTTTCACTCTCATTCTCCGTATTCCGAAATGGCTTCAATAAGCCATCCGACTATCGACCTTCCGAAAAAAAACGCAAGGATAAAGGCAGAGACAGACTGCATAGGTCCAAAACTGCAGACGCTTCCGTTAAGCTAGTCGCCAATCTGCCGGTACTGAGTGAGGTGCTTTCGCAGCCCCTGTTACCCGCTTCTACAGATTTGCAGGCCTCTACTGAGACCCATTTGGAGTCCAGTATGCCACGAGATGCTTCTTCAACTATGGAACCTGCGGATGTCTCTACTTTGGATGAGTGCGGAGCCACTGTGCAGGCATCAGCTTCTGAGGGTGTATTCAGATCTCCCATGCCACAGAAACAAATGCATCGAATGGCTGAAGACCTTATTACTTTAATTAGGGGAAGCCAGCCTTCCCCCTCTAAAAGGCAAAGAATTGATTTTCCTTCTGATTCTACAGACCATGAGTCCGATGACTGTGACCCCTGTGATTACCCAGACATACCCTTATCTACTTATGAGGATTCAGATACAGAGGATTCCATTCCCTCTGCCTCCCCCAGAGGACTTTTCTTTCAGTGAAACCTTACATACACTAAGAGAGCATTTCCACTGGGAATGCCAAGACTACCCACAGTCCAAAAAGAGACTCGGGGAATTTTTAGTCTTTTCTCAGCATAGGCCGCTAGCTATTCCCCCTGTCCTGGATGTTGTAGATGTCTTCATGGAATCCAGTCTTAACCCTGATACTTTACCCACCAGCTCCTAGAAAGCCTGATGGGTACTACAGAGTACCTGACTCTCACAAATTTCTCTTTAAAAATCCCACTGTGTATCCAGAGACCATTTCCCAGGGACCTAAAGGTATTAAGGCTACTACAGCCAAATACCCTACCCCTTCGGGCAGGGATTCTAGGGCTCTAGACAGATGGGATAAGAAGGTATATACCTCTGCAACTCTTGCCATCACGGCTTTAAATTGCCAGTTTCACATGTTGAAGTACCAGCAGCATATTATGCAACTAATGAAAGAAAAAGACAACCACAAGGCATTCTACAGTCAAGAATCTAAATGGCAATGCTCAGATCTGCTTTGAGCTACAACAGAATGGCATTAAATATACTGATCCCAAGGATAGTGCCAATATCCTGGCAGATTGATTTAGTGCCAACTTCACCCCCCTCTCACCCCCTAAAGGGCCCATCTCAATACCAAAAGATTGCCAAATTCCGATAATCACGGCCACACAGGTAGAAACCGCACTCTCCAAAGCTAAGAATACAGCATCCATGGGACCAGATGACATCCCAGGCTGTGTACTACATGAACTACAAAATGAACTGGCACCTCACCTAAGTGTCATGTTTAATCATAGCCTCACCTCAGGCTTCGTGACCACTGAGTGGCACAGCTACAGTTGTCCCGCTCCACAAGGGAGTATCCACCTTGGATCCCGGGAACTACCATCCCATCAGTCTGACAAGCCTGATCTGCAAGGGCATGGAACGCATTATCATGGAACTTATAAACAAAGACATTGGCAACCTTCAAACACTGGACCCTACCCAGTTTGGGTTTGTGAAGGGCCGATCTTGTCTCCTGAATCTGATTGACTTATTTGAATCAGTCTCCAGAGCTGTGGACGAGGGTAAGGTGGTCCACACAGCCTATCTGGACCTCGCCAAGGCCTTCAACACCATCCCCCACTCTGGAATCATAGATAAACTTACTAAGCTGGGCATAAATACCTATGTCACTCGATGGGTTGCCAACTGGCTTACAGACAGAACCCAGACTGTAAAAGTAGCCGACTCCAAATCCAGCTCCAGACAAGTGGAGTACCTCAAGGTTCAGTCCTGGGACCACTGCTTCTCTGAAGTACAGGCCAACACTAAGGGACTCTGGCTAACAAAGTTTGCAGATGACTGCAAGCTGGGAGCCATTATTGAATCTCCAAATGATGTGGATATTCTACAAAAGGGCCTTACAGAAACAGATGCCTGGTGCCAGAGCCATGGGCTCAAGCTTAATGCCAAGAAATGTATAGTTATCCCCTTTGGAAAAAAACATGTACCCATGAATTACCACATAGGTGGCAGGACACTAAACATCGAAAGTGTGATGAAAGACTTGGGGACACAGGTGGACAGTGGTCTCACTTTCGATAACCACATCGCCACAACAGTCAGGAAATCCTTCTGTGTGGCACACCTCATCACTAAGGGCTTTTCATCCACAAAAAAGGAGGTCATTGTCCCACTGTACTCATCCCTCATTAGACCCATTATAGAGTATAATGCCCCGTTTGGTATGTACCTCACAAGACATCTGCAACAGCTGGAAAGGCCACAGAAATACCTCACTAAAAGAATCACAGGCCTAAAGCAGATGCCATATGCTGACCGTCTAAAAAAAAACTACAGCTATACTCTGGCATATCGTCTACTCAGAGGCGATCTCTGCTTAACATACAAGGCCATGTCAAACCCTGAGCTGTTGGACATGCTCCACTTAAAGAAATCCCAATCCCTCAGAGCCAAACGCTCCAGGGATCTAAACCTTGTCATCACAATGAACAAAACATGCTGGAGGGATAGGTTCCTGACCCAGAGACTCCCCATACTCTGAAATAGACTGCCCATACATGTCAAGCAGAGTGCCTCATTGGCCCTCTTCAAAAGGAACCTTGATGATTGGATGGGAGATAGGAAATTCACCCCGGGGATCATGTCAGTCGCCCTGCTAGACAGGGGTCCAGAGAAGTAAATATTGTGGGAAGAAATATCCAGGGAATTGTTATGGCTAGGCTTGCATAGGCCCTAGGGCCGATAGCCTAGTACCAACCTATGAACCTATAAAAAATGTTGTTGATTCCTGATTGTGCAGAAAATAAAGACTTACAAGACTTGATGCATTCTGCAAACCAAGTTGGTAAACATACTTTGCAGTGTGGTTTTGGTGCCTTAGAAGCATCTTGCAGGGCTGCTGTCACTGGGTCTGTTCTGAGAAGGCATGCTTGGCTGAAGGAACAAATCATGCCAGACCATGTCAAAGCAAAATTACTAGATGCTCCATTAAACCAAGAAGGTTTGTTTGGCTCAAAAGCAGTAGTAGTTCTTAAAAAGATGGAGGAAAATGCTAAATCTATGCAAACTGTTAAAGATTTCCTACAGGTACAGCCACCTAGATTCAGTAGGCATTGGCCTTCAAAAAAACTGGTCCTTTCCAGTCCCTCCCAGACCTTCTCAGCCCAAACCCAGAGGGGCAGCAGACCACAAAGACTACAGTCTCTGGGTATGCACATATCTAAACAATGGAGTGCTGCCACCTCAAAAACAGGGAGTGGTAAGCCACCCCTTATGGAAAAAGTTCACAGTGACTTGTCCTTCATCCTTCCCAGCCATGCCCAAATACTTGGCACCTCTAGTAGGAAAATTCGCCCTGCATGCAAAAAACTGGGAGTATATTACCCAGGACCGATTGGTCTTAAACATTGTATCCCAGGGATACAGAGTCTACCTCCACTTACTGCCAACCCCAAATGGATTGCCAGACCTTCCTCCAAACCAGTGGGCAGAGGCCTGAAAACAAGTACGTTCTCTTCTCAGTATCAGCACTGTTCATCCTGTTCCAACAGAGCAAAGGGGACAGGGTTTCTACTCCAGACTGTTCCTGGTGCCCAGAAAAGATAACTCTTGGTGCCCTATTCTGGATCTGTCAACTCTCAACACCTTCCTGTTGGTACCAAAATTCAAAATGCTTACACTCCAATAGCTGCTTCCTATGCTAGCCAAGGACTCCTGGCTAGTCACCCTAGACTTAAAAGAAGCTTGTCTGCACATCCCCATAAGGGAATCTTGCAGGAAATATCTACGTTTCAGGGCAGGCTCTATGCACTTTCAGTTCTCTGCACTTCCCTTTGGCTTATCTACTGCTCCCAGGGTATTCACAAAGTGCCTGGCTCCAGCCATTGCATACTGCAGGCAGAGAAATATTCAAATTTACCCATACTTGGATGATTGCCTGATTCAGGCGGACAGTCAGGAATTGCTACTTCAGCACCTGACGTTTGTAAAGAGACTCCTAACTTCTCTGGGGTATACCATCAACAAAAAGAAATCGCATCTGGTACCCAGCCAAAAGATTGTATTCCTGGGAGCAAGCTTGAACACAACTTCCCAGATGGCATTCCTCACTCTAGAAAAGCAGGTTTATTTGATAAATTACTTCAAACTACTGGCCACCAAACCCAGCTATCTACAGGCAATATACTGCAACCCTAGGGTACATGGCCTCATGCATTCTCCTAATTCCATATGCAAGACTTCATATGAGGAAACTTTAATAGCACTTAAGTCCCTGGTGTCAACATTCTCAGGACCTGGAAACAGTGATTCCTATCATTCCTAGTCTAAGGACAGAGTTCCTTTGGGCAGAGGCTTGCAACCACATCAAAGGACTCCCTTTCACTCAGCCCCCCCCCCCCCCCTGCTGCCCAAACCCTGACAACAGATGCATCAGACTATGCATGGGGGGCTCACATGGCAGGAAAATGCATTCAAGGCAAATGGAGTCCAGGACAAATTCACGTGCATATTAATCAAAAAGAAATGTTAGGTGTACAGAATGCACTGACAGCCTTCAAATACCTTATCCTGCCAGGACAACTCTTGGTAAAAACAGACAACACCACAGTTGTGTGGTACACAAAAACAAGCAGGGGGGAACTCATTCCTACCCACTCTGCAGGTTAGTCATGGCTCTGTGGAACACAGCTTTGAGAATTCAAGTGCACCTGCAAGCTCAATTCCTGCCAGGCAAACAAAATTCACTGGCAGATGACTTAAGCAGAAATCTAATAGACCCACACAAGTGGAAACTGGAACCTAACTCATTCAAACTTCTAATACACAGGTGGGGGACACCACAGGTGGACCTCTTTGCTTCCCCCCAAAACCATCAACTGAGCAAATTTTGCACCAGAAATCCCCACAGCTAAGCATGGAAAGTAGATGCCCTATCCTTTACATGGGAAAACCTCTCATTCTATGCCTTTCCCCTTCTGCCCCTCCTCTCAAAAGTACTACTCAAGATCAAACAGGACAGGCCAAGGACAGTCCTTATTGCACCAGACTGGCCACACCAGCACTGGTACCCACTGCAATGCAGTCTGACAGTATTATCACCCTGGCACCTACATCAGACCCCCTCTCTGCTGTCCCAGCAGGAGGGACAGATTTTGCATCCTCAGCTGCAATCACTGAACCTGGCGGTCTGGCTTATTCCCTGAATACATCACCAACAAACAGGTGCTAGATGTTATCCTTGAGGCCAGGAGGTCTAATACTAAGAAATCCTATTTAGAAAAGTGGAAAAAATCTTCTTTGAGCCAGTCTCAAGGAAAGGACACAGCTGTGCCCACCTTACCTCAAATCCTAGATTATCTAGCAGAGCTGCTCCACAAAGGCATATCCTTCTCATCAGTTAAGATTCATGCCTCTGCCATCTCAGCTCATTACAATACTTAGCCACCCCACTTCTCTCACCCTCTGATCAAACAGTTCCTGAGAGGAGCTAACAATTTAAGACCCCCAAGGAGAGCTCCCACTCCTGCCTGGGACCTTAACTTTGTACTAGAGAAGCTCACGCTCCCCCCTTTTGAGCTTGCTGCTACAGCAGAGTTAAAATTCCTCTCTTGGAAAACAGCCGTACCTCTAGCCATCACTTCAGCAAGAAGAGTGTCTGAGTTACAGGCCCTTATGGCTGTGGAACCCTTCATTATCTTCCATGCGGACAGGATTTCCCTCAGGACTAACCCATCATTTATGCCCAAGGTGGTATCCAGTGTGACTTTAAACCAGTCCATCCATTTATCAACCTTTTTTCCTAATCCTCAGAATAAAGGGGAAAGGACTCTGCACTCTGGATTTGCACAGACAGCTCAGGTTCTACCTTGACAGGGCTAAACCTTTCAGAAAATCTGACCAGCTGCTAGTCAGGTTTGCTACAGCGGCAGAGGGCAAGGCAATTTCAAAGCAAACAATTTCTAAATGGATAGCACACTGCATCCATTTCTGCTACAAACACCATGGAAAACCTACCCCACAGGATCAGACGTCATTCCACTATGGCTACCTCAACCTCTAAAGCATTTCTCTGGGGAGTCCCTACCAGGACATCCTGGAAGCTGCACCCTGGAGTTCTGTACACACCTTCACCAAACATTACCACTTACCTATCTTTTCTAAATCCAGAGCTGGGTTTGCCACAGCGGTCTTACAAGGCCTGCTTGCCAGCCCTACTATTTCTTGACTGTCTCCACCCTTCCTCAGCTTTGGGAATCAACCCAAGTGTGATGACTGCAACAGTGAAACACGAGGAACATAGTACAGTTGTGTTCACTTACCATAAATGTATATATTCAAGTTGTATTCACTGTTGTAGTCCTGGTTACCCTCCCCCAATCCCCCTGTCTTTTCTGCCTATCCTCTTTTTTGGCCATATCTTATGGAAATTGTATTTACTTTTTACTGGAGGTGTTCACACCATGTGATTGCTTCCTATTTTGGGGGCTGCTGACATCTGGGGCAAGAAGAACTGATGTAATGGTGTCGGCTGCATGTTTTATACCCCTGACGACCTGATGTCATGGAAGAGGCGACAGTATCCGACACAGAAATCCCAAGACTCTGGTATTCCGGCTGACTGAGGGATACCTGCAGGCAGATAACCCAAGTGTGATGACTGCAACAGAGAATACACTTGAACATCTACATTTATGGTAAGTGTACACAACTATACTTTCTAAGCCACCCCCTTATGGTAAAAACTCGCAATGACTTTCCTCCCCACCCCCACTTACTCCTAGGAGAAAAACTCTCCTTTCATGCAAACACTTGGACCATCATTACCAACGACCGCTGGGTTCTCAACAATAGTGTCCCAGGGATACAAATTTTCTTTTCACACCCAACTCCAAAAGGGTATCCAGATCTACCTCGAAACCAGTGGGCAGAGGTGCAAATGCAAGTCCTTTCCCTGCTCCCCATGAGGGCAGTAGAGCATGTTACTGCAGAACAGAAAGGCCAAGGTTTCTACTACATACTTTTTTTGGTACCCAGGAAAGAGGGCACCTGGTGCCCCATCCTCGAGCTATCCATTCTAAACACCTCCCTGGTGATCCCAAAATTCAAAATGCTCACCCTCCAGCAGCTGCTACCTATACTGTCCAAGGATGCTTGCCTAGCCACCCTAGACCTAAAGGAGGCCTACCTCCACATTCCTTTCAGGGAATTATGCAGGAAATATCTCTGTGTCAGGCAGGATCTCAGCACTTTTAGTTCTCTGCGCTTCCTTTTTGCTTATCTACTGCTCCCAGAGTTTTCACAAAATGTCTGGTTCCGGCCATTGCCTTTTGCAGGCAAAGGAATATCCAGATTTTCCCATACTTAGACGGCTGCCTAATTCAGGCAAACAGCCAGGAAAAGCTGCTCTAGCACCTGGTCTTTGTAAAGTCCCTGCTAAAACTCCCTGGGGTACACAGTCAATGAAGAGAAATCCAAACAGGTACCCACCCAAAGGATTTTCTTCCTGGGAGCAAGCCTAGATATAGCATCCCAGATGGCATTCCTTACACCAGGAAAGCAAACTTTCCTGACAGACTACTTCTCTCAACTAGCCACCAGACCCCAACTATCTGCAAGGAAAATCCTGCAGCCTCTGAGGTTCATGGCATCGTGCATTCTACTCATTCTGTATGCCAGACTGCATATGAGGAAACCTCAGTGTTATCTAAAAAGCCTTTGGTGTCAACACTCTGAAGACCTGGAGACTCTTATTCCTATATTACCTTGCCTCAGAAAAGGTTTTCTTTGGTGGGCAGCAGCATGCTCCCTCAACAAAGGACTACCTTTCTCACCACAGACGCATCAGATTATGCCTGAGGTGCACACCTGGACAGCAGCTGCATACAGGGCCAATGGAGCCCACAGCAAATCTGTCTGCACATCAACCAAAAAGAGATGATAGCTGTCCAGCATGCCTTGATAGCTTTCAAACCCCTTCTCTCCCCAGGAGCTCTCCTGATCAAAACAGACAACACAGCTGTGATGTGGTATATCAGGAAGCAGGGAGGGACTCTGTCCTACCCTCTGTGCAGGCTGGCCATGACTCTGGCACACAGCGTCTGCCATGCAACTCCACGTATTAGCACAATTCCTACCGGGTTCTCTCAACTCTCTGGCGGACCATTTGACCAGAAATCTTCTGGACCCACATGAGTGGGAGCTCAACAGAAGAACCTTCACCCTAATAACTCAGAAATGGGGCACCCCGAAGGTCGACCTCCTTGCCTCCCACACCAACCATCAGCTCAGCAAGTTCTGCACCAGGGAGCATCACAGCATAGCTTGGAAAGTGGATGCCCTGTCCCTCCCCTGGGTCAAGCTACCTGTCTATGCCTTCTCTCCACTACCTCTCATCTCCAGGGTACTGCTCAAAATAAAGGAGAAAAAAACAAGCACAATTCTTATAGCTTCAGACTGCCCTCACCAGCACTGGTACCCCTTGCTACGCAGCCTGTCCTCTCTGCCACCTTGGCATCTCCCTCAGATTCCAAACCTCCTGACCCAGAGGGAAGGGGAATTCATGCATCCCCAATTGCAGACACTCAGTTTGGCAGCTTGGCTTATTCCCTAACACCCCATCAATCTGCCAACCTCAGCAAACAGGTTCTAGATGTCATACGTGAGGCCAGACGCCCTAGCACTAGGAAGTGTTATGCTGACAAATGGCAAAGGTTTTGCACCTGGATTCAGGCTAAGGGAGCCAATACGGCACAGCCCTCCCTCCCTCTCATCCTGGATTACTTAGCTGACCTGCTACACATTGGACTCTCCTTTTCCTCTGTTAAAATTCATGCCTCTGCTCATTTTCCCACTGAGCAGCCCCTTTTCTCACACCCTGTGATCAGATAGTTCCTAAGAGGGGCTAGCAACTTGAGGCCACCCAGAAGAGCACCAACCCCAGCTTGGGACCTTAACTTTGTGTTGGAAACCTCCCCCCCACCTTGGAACCTGCCTCTTCAACAGAGCTAAAATTTCTCTCCTGGAAGACAGCTTTCCTTCTGGCCATAACGTCAGCCAGAAGAGTCTCCGAGCTGCAAGCACTCATGGCTGTGGAACCCTTCATCATCTTCCATGCTGACAGGGTATCCCTCAGGACTAACCCATCCTTCATGCCCAAGATGGTGTCCAGTGTGGCTCTCAACCAATCCATTCATTTGCCCACCTTTTTCCCTAAACCACAGTGCAAGGAGGAAAGGATTCTGCACTCTCTTGATGTGCACAGATAGCTCAGATTCTATCTAGATAGGACTAAATCTTTCAGGAAGTCTGATCAATTGCTGGTTAGCTTTGTTGCAGGGGCAGAGGGCAAAGCCATCTCCAATCAAACCATCTCCAAATGGATAGCACACTGCATCTATTTCTCCTACAAACAACATGGAAAGCCTCCCACCAAGGGGGTATGGACTCACTCCACCAGAGCAGCCTCCAGCTCTGCAACTTTACTCAGAGAAGTCCCCACCAGGGACATCCTGGAGGCTGCCACCTGGACATCTGTTCACACTTTCACCAAACATTACCACCTGCCTATCTTCTCCAAATCCAGGGCAGGGTTTGCCTCTGCAGTCTTGCAGGGCATCCTAGCCAGCCCCTTGTTCCTTGACTGCCTCCACCCTTTTCCTCAGCTTTGGGAATCAACCCAAATGTGATGACTGCAACAGTGAAATACGAAGAACATAGTACAGTTGTGTACACTTACCATAAATGTAGATGTTCAAGTGTATTCACAGTTGTAGTCGTGGTTCCCCTCCCTCCATCCCCTCTTCTTTCTTCTCTTTCCTTACAAGGGACATATTGGTATTTACTTTCTACTGGTGGGGTTCTTCCACCAGAACATGGCTCCCTCTTGGGGGCTCTTGACAGGTTAGGCAAGAAAAACTGATGTAATTGGGTCGGCTGCCTTACTTTATACTACTGACATAATTCCTGAAGCAACAGCAACCGACGCAGAAATACTAACCCTCTGGTATTCGGGCTGGCCGAGGGCTATCCTGGCAGGGATAACCCAAATGTGATGACTGCAACAGTGAATACACTTGAACATCTACATTTATGGTAAGTGTACACAGCTGTACTTTACAGTTGATGCCATGGTAATTGCGGTGGCCACAAAGAAGGAACTAGACGAGAGTTCCACTGTTCAACAGGGAGTAGTGGGTGATGGACAGACTGGGGAAGCATGTCTTTGCTTCAGTGACTTTTGCGTTATGATTGCTGAACTATTGGCACATTTTGTTAGACTTCAGAGAGATTTGATAAAACAGTTATCAAATACCTTATATGTAGAAGTTAAGGATTCAGTAACTTCTCAGTTGGCAAGCCTACAGGCTATTTCCAATAGTTCCATGAGGTTAATTTCCAACATAGCAGAAGGAACCTCAAGAGCTGCGGGTTCAGGTATTTCCATGAGGAGGCATGCCTGGATGCGCTTATGCGATTTTGCGGAGCCATTCAAGTCCAGTTTCATCAGTGCTTCCTTTGACAGAACAACCCTTTTATGGTCCTAAAGTGAAAGAAATACTCTCCAGGTGTGAGAAAGATGGTAAGACCTTGTCTACCATGGGCATATGTCCGCCGCCCCCCCCCCCCCCCAGAGATCCTTCTCCAGGAATCAACAGAGTAACTGGAAAATGTGGTTCAAAAAATCCCAAGGTCCATTCCATGACACACGTGGAAGTGCTGTAGTGGCAGAGGGGAGAACTGCAATGAACATCATAGCCCTCGTGGCAGAGGTTGCCCGCAAAATCACAGTTTACGAGAATCTTTCTTTGATCCATCTCTACCGGCGCTTCTGAATGGAGGCCCAGCTGTCCACCTCTGGAGACAGTTGAGGAAGATTGTCCCTGCACCAGAGAGCCTGTCTAGAATTAACAAAAGATACTTGGATGCAGAGGATTATATCCAGAGGTTATATTATACCATTTTCCCTTTTACCCCCAATTCCCAGGAAAATCCCCGATGTTCCATCCAGTCAGAGAGATGAAGCAGCCATTCAGATTAGAAAGCTGCTAGAAAAAAGTCATCCAAGAGGTCCCCACCAGATTCTTTATAGTGCCAAAAAAGACAGGGGACTGGAGACCAATTTTTGAGCTCACAAATCTGTTCAACGAACCAAGTTCCAGATGGTCACTATTCAGTCCATTTTCCGTTTTGTGGGCAAGGACGACTGAATGTGCTTGACAGATCTCCAGGATGCCTACTATCACATAAAGATGAACAGGTGGTACAGGAAGTACCTATGCTTCTGGCTGGGAGTCCGTCATTACCAGTTCAGAGTACTGCCCTTTGGACTCACCACAGCTCCCAGCGTGTTTACCAAATTTATGGCAGTAGTGGCCATGTACCTCAGACTGCAGGGATTACGGGTGTTTCCCTACCTAGACTGGCTTATTACCACTGTGACCAGGCATCAACTCATACAGTCGAGGTCAGGCTTCCCACACCTGTGCTCTTCTAGGAATAACCATACACTGCAGAAAATCACAAATCCAATTCAGACACTGGAATTTATTGGAGCACTGTTCAACACAAACGCAGTCTTTGCTTCCCTCTCACAAAGTTCTAATTATAAGGTCACAGGTCAAGAAGGTTGTTGACAGTACATCAATCTCAGCCCTCACAGTCCTCCGAACTCTGGGCCTCACGGCTGCAGCAATAACAACAGATGTCCTATTCTCATGTTGCACAATTCCAAACCCCTAGGTTATCCTCCGCTTACTACCTGAATATCCAGCCAATGTACAAAAGCGTGTCACTGCTAGTTACGTGGAACAGCTGATGTTGGCTGAGGGAGCGTGGCCATAAAAGTGACATCTATACGTACCTTTCCTCAGAACTTCTCTGCCACCATTCAAATGTCAGCACTTCCTGTCTGATCTTCTCTTTTAAAGATAAGTACCCCGTTGGGACGGGTTTTTTTCTTTCTTTCTTTTGGGTCACTGCATGTCTGTTTAGGTTCAAGTCATCTAAGCAAGGAAAGTGCAGGCACTACGGACATCAGATCCCCCATAAGGACATCCACAAACTCTGTCTTTTCTGTTTAGGTCCTACTCTCAACCATAAAACCTGCGCAATCTGTCAGGGCTTCATCCCTAAGACACTCTGCAGCTGTTTGCATGCCCTCAATTTTTTTTTTTTTTTTAAAAAGCGTTTCAAACGTTTAGCGTTAGCTGTGGAGGGCCCATCCGGTCAGTCCATCAAGCCACCCAGGAAGAAGGCCTAAGTTTGTCAGTCTGAATCCACTGCTGCACCTCCTCCACTCGGTATCCCTTTTGTGGCTGATGATGGCTAGAGGAATTTCCGGAATCTGTCGAAATGGGTATAGTGGGTACCGTTCGGGAGGTCGCAGAACCTACAGTGGACGGCACGTCTGTGGAGGTTTCACAGATATCGTCCTCTGACGAGGGAGAACCTTGGCTTCCTCCGGACATCCACACAGGCTCTTTCATGGCTCCAGATCTTACCGAACCTATGCCTCCCTTAGGCCCTACGCTCTCTAGCCCTTCCCTGAAAAGGAAACAGAAGTCCAAGCATGTTTCAGTCCCTGCTGAAAACCAACCAGCCTGGCCAGCCTTCTCACAAAGTTTATTTAATGCATTCATGACCCTAAGGCCTGCTATGCCTGCCTCTCCACCAGTTTCCCCTTCACTTTAGTCCAAGGCCTCAGGTTGAAGATGTCCCTCTACCTGAAGCAGATGATTCCTCTGACTCCTCAGAGGACTCACTTTCCTGTGTGTCAGATGCCATCTCCCCTTTGCTATGCTTCCCCAGAGAAGGATTCTGCTGAGACACACTCCAGGTGAGGATCTCATTTTTGGTGAGACCATCTCTAAAATGAGAGAATTCTTTAAGTGGGATTCATCTTGGATATCAGAGGTCCAAAAATGATGCAGTGAACTCCTGCAAGTGGACACTCCTGCTCCTTCTATTCTACCTGTCCTGCTTGCTTTCTTGGATGCTTTAATGCAGCTTCTGTGAACCCAGCTTCACAGTCCCTTGCCCCTCGAAGGCCTGACAGGGTCTAGAAGGTCCGTAGGGAGGCCAAATTTCTGATCAAATGCCCAGTTACAGACCAATGGCGCACACTGTCTCTACTGATGAGCCTTCCAAACTGCTTCCTTACACATCTGTTCTCCCCACAAATGAGGACAGCAAGGCCATGGAACGTATTGGCAAAAAAGTATATACTACTACTACCTTGGCCTATATGGCAGTAAATTACTAGACACATGTCAAAGTATGCCCTAGCCCTTTTGTCCCAGGCCACCAAGCTGTTATACCTACCTGATTCTCGTTCTAAGGCACAAATTTTTAGCCTCCTTTCCCTGTCTTCCCAGGTTACTAGACATTCAGTTAGATGCAGTTATGATGCTGCAAAATCTTCTGCCAGATCTTCTTTATCTGCTTCAGTCCTGAGAAAATATTCTTAGCTAAGACTACAGCCTTTGCCCAACAACATTAGAGCCAAGCTTCTGGATGCACCCCTGAATAACTCTGCCCTTTTTGGCTCAAAAGTGGCTGCATTATTTAAAACTCTCCAACAAAAGGGGAAAGAGCTACAGGATTTAAAGCACTTGTTTTTATCTTCTGCACCCAAATTTCATAAGAACTACTCCTCCAAGACCCAGTTCATCAGAAAACACTCTGCCTCACCCCCTCCTTCCAAAGGCAGAAAGAGCACTAAGAAGCAACAGACTCTTTCCAGACCTGCTCAAATCCCCTGCACAGAAACCTCAGTTTCAGGACAGGGCAGGTAGTCTGTGACTACCTACCTCTGCTGCCCAATTCCCCTGATTTAATTCCCCTGTCCTTAAGGCTGTCTCACTGCCTTCCTATTTGGAAAAGCATTACCTCAGACAGGTTGGTCTTGCCCATTATAGAAGTGGGTTATTTTATGACCTGGATCACTCTACCCTCCTTGAGGGCATCCCACAGCCACCCAAAGAACAGCTCCTCCTTTTCCAGCCCTTCATAGACTGTCTGCTTGTTCAAGGGACAGTTCATCCTGTCCCCCTGGCAGAAAGGGGATGAGGATTTTACTCAAGACTCTTCTTAGTCCCAAGGAAAGATGGACCATGGAGATCGATCTTAGATCTCTCCCACCTCAGTCTTTTCCTACAAGTACCCACTTTTCATATGCTTACCCTCCAGACCCTCTTTCCCTAGGTAATGCTTCAGGGATTCCTAGCCACTTTGGAAATAAAGGATGCATACCTACACATCCCCATAAGGACCATCTACAGGAGATATTTACATTTTTCTCTGGGTTCCTCACACTTTCTGTTCTCTGCTTTGCCCTTTGGACTCTAGAGCACCAAGGGTATTCACCAAGTGCTTGGCTCCAGTGATTGCCTACTGCAGGACCCAAGGGATTCAAATCTCCCCATACTTGGATGACCTCCTAATTAAGGCAGTGTGTTCCAGGTCCCTACAATGCCAGTTACAAACAGTTGTATCAGTCCTGCAAGCACTGGGATTCAACATCAGTTACCCCAAGTCCAATCGAAATCCCTCACAAGGCCAAGTTTTCCTTGGGTGCAGAATAAAGACTGATGTCATGAGGGCATTCCTTCTATCTCAAAAGGACGAAAACCTAAAGCAGTACCTGCTGTCTGTCCTCCACACCACTACCTTGACAGCCAGGCAATACCTCAGACTACTGGGCCATATGGCATCCACTATCCCAATGCCGACATTGGCAAGACTTCACATGAGAAAGTTGTTGTGGTACCAGAGATCTGTCTGGACACAAGTCTCATACCTCCTGGTGTACGACATCCCTTTCCTTCCATGTCTCAGGAAAGAGATCCTTTGGTGGTTGCACCAAGTGACACTCAACCCAGGGCTTCCCTTACAACCTCTCCCCCCGGTTCAGATGATGTACACAGATGCTTCAGATCTGGGTTGGGGAGCTGCCATGAGCAACATCAGAGTACAGGGTACTTGGTCAGACTCCTTCTCATGGGAGCATATCAATATCAGGGAAATGAGAGCAATCTTGTTTGCTCTGAAAGCCTTCCCACATACTCTAAAGCAGGGTCCTCTGAAATTGTTCACAGACAGCAATACAGTTCTATGGTATGTGAGCAAGCAAGGGGGGAACAAACTCTTTACTTGCTGTACAGACTTGCACTCCAGGTCTGGGAGCTGGTGACCTAGCAGGTAGTCTCTCTGCGGGCAATATACATCCCTTCAGCCCAGAACACTCAGGCAGACACTTTGAGCAGGTCCATGTAACAATCCCACGAATGGATGTTTCACAGGAATGTGTTCCTGGACATAGTCCACAAGTGGGGTACACCACAGATGAATTTGTTTGCCTCACCTCTGAACAGACAGCTTCCATTATTTGGTACCAGGCTACCCAGTCCCCAGGCGAGGGCAGCAGACACCTTTTCAATCTCATGGAAGGGGATGTTTGTCTTTGCATTCCCCCCTTCCCACTTGTTCAAAAAGTCATATGAAAATCCAGCAGGGCAAACCAAAAATTTTGTTGGTGACTCTCTTTTGGCCAAGACGGCATTGGATGTTGTTCATGTTTCACTGTTGCAGTCATCACCTGTGGGTTATCCCTGCTGTGGTAGCCGCTGGCCCGAATACCAGAGTCATTGTTTTTCTTTGTCTGCTGCAGACACCTGTAGTCTGACGTCAGGTCGTCAGTGCTATAAAGCAAGGTAGCCGACGTCATTACATCAGTCTTTCTTGCTGTGGAGCCCATAGCAAAAGTAGTTTGCACGAGTGCCGGTCAGTCGCAACCAGAGTTTGAATTTCAGCTGAAAACGTCTAAAGCCAAGTACCACGTTGGGGACCCTTTTTTCTTGCACTAACCAATGTCCGAAAAAGTTAACAATTGTCTCACCTGTGGAAAGCAGATCCCACACCAAGACTTCCATTCTTACTGCGTCACTTGTTTAGGCCCAGACCATGACATCCCCCGTTGCCGGTTCTGTGCCCTCTAACGCAAGAATCATTTGCCGTAGAGCTCTTCTTCTAGACAGTTATTTTTGTGTTCCGTCTTCGCATTCTGAAATGGCATCTGTCAGTCAGCAATCCATGGACATTCCAAAAAAATGCAAAGGTAAAGATAGAGACAAGGCTAAGCCTTCCGACGACTGTACCACTAAGCAGTTAATCAGTTCTCCGGAATTCAGTGAGGTGTTTTCGCAGCCCGTAATGCCTGATTTGATATCTACGCAGGCCACTGCCGAGACCCTTTCGGAGTCCAGTATACCGCTGAAATCTTCGTCTTCCAAGCCTTTGGCTCTCTCTGCCTCGGTTGGGTCCAGAGCCGCAATGCAGGCACCGGCTTCCAAGGAGGCCTTTTGCAGAACCGAATCTAGACAAAAAACGATGTCTTCTCATCCGACTACCGTTTCTCTCAGACCTTGGAGCCAGGCCACTCCAAGAAAATCTGTTTCTAGCCACCATCTTGCTCCTGCTCCGCCACCCCAAGCACAAATGCTTAAAATGGTGGAGGATCTCATCTCCCTTATCCGAGGTAGTCAGGCCGCAACGTCTAAAAGGAAAAGGCACCCCTTCTCCAGAAATTGACAGAACAGGATTCTGAGGAATCTGACTATTCAGATTTTGAAGAGGAACAACCACCTCTGACTGCTTATGAGGATTCAGATGCAGAGGAATCCATCCTTTCTGCCTCCCCTCCAGAAGACCTTTCCTTTGGGGAAACCCTTCATACCCTTAGGGAACATTTCCAGTGGGAATCTCAGGATTTCCCCCAGTCTAAGAAAAGGTTTAGAGAGCTTCTGGACCTGCCCCAGCACAGACTTCGGCCATCCACCCTATTTTAGAAGTGGTGGGTGATGTTTTCCATGAATCCAGCTTAGTCGCTTTTATTCCAGACTATTCCTTGTTCCCAGAAAAGAGGGCACTTGGCACCCCATCCCTGGATCTATCCATTCTGAACACCTCCCTGGTGGTCCCCAGATTCAAAATGCTAACTTTTCAGCAGCTGCTGGCTATGCTGACAAAAAAATGCCTGGCTAGTGACCCTAGACCTAAAAGATGCCTACCTCCACATCCCCATAAGGGTATCCTGCAGGAAATTCCTGCGCTTCAGAGCAGGCTCACAACAATTTCAGTTCCCTGCGCTACCTTTTGGCTTATCTACTGCACCCATAGTATTCACCAAATGCTTAGCCCCAGCCGGAGCATTTTGCAGACAGAGAAATATACAAATTTACCCTCATCTGGGTGACTGCCTCATTCAGGCAGTGCGCAAAGAAAAGCTGCTCCAGGACCTTCTCTTTGTCAAAACCCTCCTCTGACTTCCTAGTGTTCACCATCAACGAGAAGAAATTAAAGCAAACACCCTCCAGGAAGATCATTTTCTTGGGATCACTGCTACACACCACATCCCAAATGGCCTTCCTATCCCCAGAAAAGCAGAGCTTCCTGCTTCTCTACTTTACCCAGCTGGCTTCCAGAAGTCACTGCGAGGAAGTTCCTGCAAGCACTGGGGTACATGGCATCTTGCATTCTTCTAATTCCTCTGGCCAGGTTTCACATGAGAAAACTTCAGTGGTATCTAAAGAACCTTTGATGTCAGCACTCTCTCTCTAGAGACCTCTCTCCTTCTGATCCCATGTATTAGGTCCACGTTTCTGTAGTGGGCAGGGGCCTGTGCCAAGAGCAAGGGTCTTCCCTTCATCCTGTGCCCTAACGGCCAGACCATCACCACCAAAGCCTCAGACATTGCTTGGGGCGCTCACCTAGCAGGCAGGTGCACCCAAGGTCTTTGGGATGCCCAGCACCTTTCCTTACACATCAATCAGAAAGAAATGATGGCAGTACAAAAGGCTCTGACATCCTTCAAACCCCATCTCAGGCCAGGGGTTCTCCTTATAAAAGCAGACAACACCACAGTAATGTGGTGTATCAACAAACAGGGGGGAACCCAATCTTGTCCTCTCTGCAGGCTAGCCATGAACTTCTGGCTGACAGCCACCTCCACGGGTCTACACCTAATTGCCCAATACCTACTAGGCGTCAACAGCACCCTGGCAGACCACCTAAGCAGAAACTTACTAGACCCCTACGAATGGCAGCTCCACAGAAAAATCCTTTTGCAGATCACGCAGGAGTGGGGAACTCCAGAGGTGGATCTCTTTGCTTCGCACATCAACCACTAGCTGAAGAAGTTCTGTACCAGGGAGTATCACCTCCTAGTGTGGAAGGTGGATGCCACGACTTTCCCCTGGAACTCCCTCTTTGTGCACGCGATGTGCATCGTGTTTCACTGTTGCAGTCATTACATTTGGGTAATCTGCTGGCAGGTTGTCCTCAGTCGGCCTGATTAACAAAGTCTTGGGTCCTGCATCGGTTGCTGTCTCTTCTTCCATGACGTCAGGTCGTCAGAGGTATAAAACATGCAGTTGACACCATTACATCAGTTTTTCTTGCCCCAGATGTCAGGTGCCCCCCAAATGGGGAGCAAAAAAAAAAAAATATATATATATATATATATATATATATATATATATGTGTGTGTGTGTATATATATATATATATATATATATATATATATATATATATATATATATATATATATATATATATGCATATATAATTAGAAACACAAAAATATACCTCCAAACAAAAGCAAATACACCAAAAAGGCTTTTAAGCATAATAAAAGAAGAAAAGGTTTAGTAAAAGAAAAACGGGGCTGGAGAGAGGGTAACCAAGACTGCAACAGTGAATACACTCTAGCATCTACATTTATGGTAAGTGTACACAACTGTACTATGTTCGTGTTACACTGTTGCAGTCATTACATTTGGGTAGATTCCCAAAGCTAAGGTTGGGAGGATGGATTTATACAGCATTAGGAACAGCCAGAAGGCCCTGCAAAACAACAGTGGCAAAGCCAACTCTGGATTTAGAGAAAATTGGTAAGTGATAATGCTTGGTGAAAGTATGAACTGAACTCCAAGTAGCAGCTTCTAGAATATCCCTGGTAGGAACAGCTACATTTGTGGTAAGTGTACACAACAGTTCTTTCCCTCCTCTGCCTCTTATTCCCAAAGTACTGATCAAAATAAGGGAGGAGAGACCAAAGGGCCATCCTCATTGCTCCAGACTGGCCCAGACAGCGTTAGTACCCGTTAGTGCGCAGCCTGACTTTACAGCCCCCCCAGGCAGATTCCCCTGATCTCAAGACCTCTTGACCCGGGGGGGGATACTGCACCCAGACTTGGAGACTCTCAATCTTTCAGCATGACTAATACTTTAAAAGCAAACCGGTCCTAGACATTATCATAGAGGCCAGAAGGCCCAGTGCCAGAAAGTCTTGCACAGGGAAATGGAAAAGATTCTGCTCCTGGAGCCAGCACCTCACATTCTTCCATCCCACTTATCTTGGACTACCTAGCCGAGTTACTCAACAGTGCCCTCTCCTTCTCTTCTGTTAAAATCCATGCCTTAGCCATTTCAGCCCATTATAATTCAGACCTACCCCTCTTCTCACATCCTTTGATTAAACAATTCCTCAGAGGTGCTTCTAATATCAGACCTCCCAGAAGGCCTCCCATGCCAGCCTGGGACCTGAATTATGTTTTAAAAAAACTAACCTTACCTCCATTCGAACCTGCTGCTTCAGCAGAATTGAAATACCTCTCTTGGAAGACTGCCTTCCTACTAGCCATCACCTCAGCCAGAAGGATTTCAGAACTTCAGGCACTCAAGGCTGTTGAGCCCTTCATCATTTTCCATGCAGAAAGGGTCTCCCCTGAGGACTAACCCCTCCTTTATGCCCAAGGTGGTATTTGATGTGACCCGCAACCAGGCCATACACCTACCCACCTTCTTTCCCAACCCTCAAAACAAGGGAGAAAGAATTCTGCACTTGCTAGACATGAGCAGACAACTCAGATACTACCTGTACCATACTAAACCCTTCAGAAAAACAGACCAGCTGCTTGTCAGCTTTGCCCCAGGAGCAGAGGGAAAGCTCATTTCCAAGCAAACCATTTCCATATGGATATCACACTGTATCCATTTCTGCTACAGACTACATGGGGAAACCCCCCCCCCCCAAGTCTGTTTGTATCAATTCCACTAGGGCAGCCACTACTTCCACAGCCTTCCTCAGATGAGTCCCCACCAGGGGCATCTTGGAAGCTGCCAGCTGGACCTCCGTCCATACCTTTACAAAGCATTACCACCTACCACTTTATTCTAAGTTGGGGCAGGGTTTGCCTCTGCAGTTCTGCAGGGCTTGCTTGACCCATGCCTAGGGCTCTAACCTATCCTTCCACCCCACTCTTCAGCTGTGGGAATCCTCCCACAGGTGATGACTGCAACACTGAAACGCAAAGAACATAGTACGGTTGTGTACACTTACCATAAATGTAGATGTTAGAGTGTATTCACTATTGCAGTCCTGGTTTATTTCCCTCCATCCCCAATATATACTCTTTCCCTAGGGGGATATAAGCTTCCCACAGTGGCTTTTAGCCACCAGGACTATTTTACCTTATTTCCTTGTGCTTCTGACAGGTTAGGGCTTGATAAACTGATGTAATGATGTCGGCTGCCTTGCTTTATAGCACTGACGACCTGACGTTGGACTACAGGCAACTGCAGCCGATGCAGAAAAACATAAAATCTGGTATTCGGACCGGCCGAAGGCTACCACAGCAGGGATAACCCAGAGGTGATGACTGCAACAAGTGAATACACTCGAATATCCTAATTTATGGTAGGTGTACACAACTGTACTTTTTCCCCACCTTCTGGATTTAGCCAGGGGCAATCTCACAAGTTACCTCACATAGTGGACTTTCTCACACAGGACAAGGCATCTCTAATCTATCCCCACTTAGATTCTCTGAACCTTTCTGTGTGGGTGATAGTTTTGATCCCTTACAGACATCTTTACACAGGGGACGTGCTTAGTCCTGCAGGAGGTCAGGGAACCTAATACCAGGAGATCTTATTTGTCTGAGTGGAAAAGATTTTCCATGTGGTGTCTACAAAGACAGCCGGACCCTTTTCAAGGTGAAGTTCCCTTGGTACTGTCATATCTGTGTGAACTATTGCATACAAGGTTGGCATATTCCTCATTAAGGCCCACCTTGCTGCAGTTTTGGCTCGTTTGCATTTTGATCCCCCTTTATCTTCTCGGCTACCTGCAAAGTTATTCTTAAAGGGAGTACTGCATCTCAGCCCCCCCCCCAGGAAGCCGGTTCCACCCACATGGGACCTGAATTATGTTTGAGAAGCTCATGGTTGCCCCATTTGAACCAGCATCTAAAGCTTCTCCGAAACACTGTACTTGGAAAACTGTTGACCTTAAGGACCAGTCCCTCCTTTATGCCCAAAGTAGTCAATGAGCTATCCTTAAACCAAGGTATTCACCTCCCCACCTTCTTCCCCCATCCACAGAATGAAAGTGAGTGTCTTGCATTCCGTTGATGTTCACAGACAGCTTAGATTTTAGATTGACAAAACCAAGTCAGGAAATCAGAACAGTTGTTTTTCTCCTTTCATCCCAGGGCTGTGGGAAAAGCAGTGACAAAACAGACCATCTCTGCCTGGATTTCCAGGGCCATTGCCTTCTGTTACAGGTACCATGGAAAACATCTAAAATCCAAAATTAAGCCTCACTCTGCTAGAGCTATGTCTTCATCTGGAGCCTTCAAGGGACTGGACACTGCTTCCATTCTAGAGTCAGCTACATGGACTTCTGTCCATACCTTTACCAAACATTATAGATCACATTTCCATATCTAGAGTGGGATTTGCCAGGTCAATCCTTCATGGATTTCTAGAAAATAGTTCCTAGCCTCCAGCCTCCTCCCTCTTCTTCCCTTTGAGCTTTGGCACTCACCCAAGGGTTTGGAATACTGCAACATGAGAAGAGAAGGACATAGAATAGTTGTGTAAAATCTTACCATAACCATAGATGTCTTTCTCTTCCATGTTGCAGTATTCCTTCCCTCCCTCCTTATCCACTTCTTTGAATAAATTGCCCCTTCTTGGATGACACAGGATTTGTACAGCTGTCCTGGGGCTGGGGTCCTACTGGGGCTTTCAGTTCTGTGGAAAGGTATTTGCAGATGTCATTTTTATGGCCCACGCTCCCTCATCCAACGTCAGGCGTCCCACGTACGTAGCAGTGACTACAAGCTTTTTTATATTGGTCAGATATTCAGGTAGTAAGCAGAGGATAACCCAAGGGTTTGAGTACATGGAAGAAAAGGACATGTATGGTTATGGTAAGATTTTACACAACTATTCTTTCCATTGGCAATATTTTATATGAGGATCCTACAGTGGATGCTGGCTACCCAGTCATCAGTCTTCCATCAGTCACTGTCATATCAGATAAAAATTGTCAGCACCTGCAGCAGAGGTCATTATTGGTGGATCCACTCTGATCGACTACTCCTTGGCTGTCCATTCCCCAGCAGCCCAAGGACATACTGACCATGGATGCTTCCCTGATAGGGTGGGGGGGATTTTCTGGGGAAGACAGTGCTGGGTACTCTGCCCCCCAAAGAGGCCAATTTTTCATAGAAATGTTGTTGATATGAGAGTAGTGCTCTTGGCATTACGAGCATTTCAAGATGTTCTTCCCTCTGGGAATATTGAGATTCAAACTGACAACATGTCAGTTGTCTGGTACATCAACAAACAGAGGGGAACAAGATCTTACCCATTGTGTCGAGAAGTGCTCAGGATCTGGCAGTGGGTGATCTCTTCATACCTCCTGTCTCACCCGACAGGCATGTCACACCCGGATATACCAGAGCTCAAGCTGACTGCTTGCTTTTTCCAGTTCCTTTAGTAGCCAGGCAGTCTATGCTCTCATCACCTGCCAAACATATAATTCTGTCTTCCAAAGGTGGTGGTAGAATCCAACATTAATAGTTCTATCAATCTGCCAGTATTGTTTGTTAAATTTGCCAGCAAAGAAGAATATATCTTATATTTATTGGATGTTCATAGACAGTTGTGTTTGTCTGCATAGAACAAAAAAAAAGGAAAGCAGACAAAGTATTTGATTCCTTGTCTGGACCAAAATTGGGAAAATCTGTTTCTAAAATTACTCTGTTAAAGTGGTTAACAAATTGCATCTCCTTTCTTTATAATTGGACATTTCTCTCTTGCATATCCATTGAAAGCACACTCCACTAGATCTGTGGCTACTTCCACAGTTTCTTCAGTCTAGTATGTCTGTGGATGACATTTGTACAGTAGCAACATGGGATACTATTCATACTCTTAGCACTCATTACAAATTGGATCCGGTCTCTAGAAGTAGGGCTTCATTTGGTTTTATGGTACTCAGGAGTATGCTTCCTCGAGTCCGCCCTGGATTCAAGTAGCTAGGGACACTGTCCTGTTTGTATGGATAGAATGAACCACCTACCCCTGTCCATGACTTCTGGAAAAACGAGCAGTTACATGGTCTCTGAATAGGTACATTTACATGTTTATATGACTCTGGATATGGCTTCCCTTATTTCTCCCCATCCTTTTATGCTATATAGCAGCAAACAAAATCTGAGGTAGTTGGCAAGGTGTATTATGGGTAAGGGAGAAGCTCGAGAGATCTGGTGGCTGAGAAGTGTGTAGCATCAGTGAGTTGGATCTGAACCCATTTGCGAGGAAAGAATGAAGATCACCAACACAGATGAAACATTGAGTATATAGCTTTTTTTTTTTTCCTAGTTTTTTCTTTTCAAGTATTTTGCCTCTCTGTTCTTTAGCAAGGAAACTGTAAAGCTTTTGGTGTTCTAACTGCTATATTTAAGTTCCTCTTCTCAAGCCATTTTGCAGTTTAGAGCATGTTGAAGGTGCCCTAAAGCTTTGAAAGATTGCTGGTGGTCATATTGTAAGCAAAATATAATCCAGATAGCTGGGGTTACTGCAAAAATGATCTATTGAAATGTGCACTGTTATACTTGCACAACTGTACTATGAAACTGTTCGACCTTGTGTCAAACGGGAATTTGTTCAGAAAGTTTCTTCACTTTCACTTTCCTCACTTATCTAGAGGAAAATAGTTTTTTATTCAGGCATGTACAAGGGTCAGCTCCCAGTGTTCTCCCCTGTCTATCTGATGAATCTGGGCATCTTGAGGCAATGTAGAAATTGCCTCATGTACACAGACAACCCTCTCCTCCTACCACCCAACACTACAACCTGAGAGAGATGCACTTATCTAGCCAAACTGGAGGTAAAGCTCTCTCCAACCAAGACTGAACCTGACAGTCATGAGGAGAAGGTAAACATTTGCACCACACCGCACTCATTACATAGTCTCACTATGTCTACACCACCAAAATCCACACACACAAACTCAAAAACATTCGCGGAGGCTCTCAATAATAATGTGCCTAGCAACAGAGACCTCCAAAGCAGAAACACAAGCAACTTCCATTCCCCAACACAACCCAAATGACACATAGCCCACAGACTCAGTGTGCCACTCAAACACAGCCAATAAGGCAAAACAACATACCTAACATACTAGTCATAGGTGACTCTATAGTCTGGCACACTGATGTCCCACTCACCAGGCTAAACAAGGAGAAGGTTACTGTCAGCTGTCTGTCGAGTGCCAGGATCCGCCACATAACCTACGCACTCAGGTCACTCCACAACAAGTATAAATATGACTCTCATTGTCCATGTTGGTGTGAATGACCTGAGACGTACCTCCCTGAACTACATGAAAAGAGACATGGAAGAGCTCTGTGATCTTGTAGCCCAGTCAAGTATGACCCTAGCCCTGAGTAGCATTCTGCTATCGCCCAGAATGATACCGCAGTACAAGGACAAAATTATTGACTTCAACAATTGGCTAAGCTTCTGGTGTCATTCTAAGGGGATCCCAGTATCTGTCTGCTTGGGATGACATGGTCGACAGACCACAATGCTTTGCCACAGATGGCCGGCACTTGTCGCCCCTGGGATTCCGGATACTGGTTAAGGCTCTTGCTGCCCCTATAGTGCCTTTTTTAGGTAGGGTTCAAGTAACAAATTCACCACCATAACAGGAACAGGCAAGCAAAAACTGAGGGTAATGCTACTCAATGCTAGAAGTCTAAATTTCAAAATGCACTCACTCGAGGCACTCCTTAAAATGGAAAACATCGATATCTGTGCAGTGACTGAGACCTGGTTCAAGGCTCCAGAGAGCACCCCTGCACTACCAGGCTATAACTCATACCACACTTTTTGGCCATGTAACCTGGACCAAAACACCAAAGGTGGGGGTGTGTTCATATTCATTAAGGATATCCACACCTCCAGGTTAGTTACTCAACATAATGCATCCGAGGTTATCCAAGTGCAACTAACTCTTGGCAAAACTGCAATCCAAATTGTAGTTTGCTACAGATCCCCCACCATGCCCCAGGATTCCCACTCCTCTTTTCTTGATGTACTGGAAAATTTTAGGGTTCAACCAAACACCCTAATAATGGGCGACTTCAACTACCCCACCATTAACTGGGAAAACTACTCATGTACCAACTCCTTAGCGCAACACTTTCTGGAATTCATAAACTCCAATGCCCTAGATCAACTTATCCACACCCCCACCAGGGGCAACAATATCCTAGACCTAGTCGTTACCAACATGAGTGACCGGTGTTCCACACCTGAAGTCAACTCCTCGTTGGTCCGATCCGACCATAAGCTAATCACCCTTGATATCCACATCCCACCCCCACCTCCCATTAAGGAAACCACAGTAAACAATTTCTCCAAAGCCAACTTTATGCTTCTTAAGACAGAAGTAGTGAACTTCATGACACCCATGCAGATGGACAGTACAGTTACAACTGCTGAATCCTACACAAATGCACTCTATAAGCACTTGCATGAGTGCATGGATCGTGCTATCCCAAACAGAACCAAGATGCTATCCTCCAAAAAAAGAAAGCCAATCTGGTGGTCCCCTGCCGTAAACAAACTGTACAACAGAAGGAAGAAACTGTTGCAAAAGAGAGTAAAATCCCATGAGTGGAGGAGCTCCCAGGTCAGCCTCAGTAAGAAGCTGAGATCCCTTATAAGATCCTCCATAGCTAGCTACGAAAATAAAATCACCACTAATTCCAAGGACAACCACAAAGCATTCTATAGCTATGTCAAGAATCTCAATGGCAACACCCAGATCTGCTGAGTTACAGCACAAAGGCATGAAAATTACAGAACCACCTGATATTGCCAACATCCTGGCAGATAGGTTCAGTGCTAACTTTACCCCCCCACCCCCTAAAGGGCCCATATCTATACAGGAAGAATGCAGAGTCCCTGTAATCACAACTACGCAAGTGAAAGCTGCACTCTCTAAAGCCAAAAACACAGCATCCATGGGACCGAACAACATCCCAGGCTGTGTTTTACACGAACTTCAGAATGAACTGGCTCCCCACTTAAGCACCATGTTCAATAATAGCCTCACATCAGGCTTTGTGCCCACTGAGTGGCGCACAGCAACAGTTATCCCACTCCACAAAGGGAGAGCCACCACTGATCCCGGGAACTATAGACCTATTAGCCTGACGAGTCTGGTCTGCAAAGCCATGGAACGTATCATCATGGAACTCATAAACAAAGACATTGGTAACCTCCAAATTCTGGATCCCACCCAGTTCGGTTTTGTGAAAGGCAGATCATGCCTCCTGAACCTGATCAACTTCTTTGAGGCAATCACCAAAGCCGTAGATGAGGGTAAGGTGGTTCACACAGCCTATCTTGACCTCGCCAAGGCTTTCGACACCATCTCCCATTCTGGAATTATAGCTAAACTCAATAAACTAGGCACAAATCCGTACGTCACAAGATGGGTTGCCAACTGGCTCACTGACAGAACCCACACTGTAAAAGTTGCAGACTCCAAATCTGACCTCAAACCAATGACAAGTGGAGTACCACAGGGTTCCGTCCTGGGACCGCTCCTGTTTGTTATGTACTTCTCTGAAGTACAGGCTAACACAGAAGGCCTCTGGCTAACTAAGTTTGCAGATGACTGCAAACTAGGAGCCATAGTCTAGTCCCCAAACGATGTGAACATCCTACAGAAGGGCCTCTCTGAGACAGATGCCTGGTGTCAGAGCCATGGCCTCAAGCTAGATGCCAAAAAGTGCAGTGTCATCCCCTTTGGTAAAAATGTGCCCATGAACTACCACATAGGCAGCAATCTACTTAACACCGAATGCGTGATAAGAGATCTTGGGACCCAGGTGGACAGTAGTCTCGCCTTTGATAGTCACATCGCCACAGTAGTCAGGAAATCCTTCTACGTGGCACACCTCATCATAAAAGGGTTCTCATCCAGGAAAAAAGAGGTCATCGTTCCCCCTCTACTCGACACTCATTAGACCCACTATAGAGTACAACGCCCCTTTTGGAATGTACCTCACAAGACATCTGCAGCAGCTGGAAAGGCCACAGAAGTACCTCACAAAGAGGATTACTGGACTCAAACAAATGCCCTACACTGACCGCCTCAAAAAACTCCAGCTTTACTCCGTAGCATATTGCCTTCTCAGAGGTGATCTCTGCCTTACATATAAAGCTATGTCAAACCCAGAGCTGTTGGACATGCTACACCTAAAGAAATCCCAATCCCTCTGAGCTACACGCTCTAGGGACCTAAACCTTGTCACCACAATAAACAGGACATGCTGGAGGGATAGATTCCTGTCCCAGAGACTTCCCATACTCTGAAACAGGCTACCCATCTATGTCAAGCAAAGTTCTTCATTAGCACTCTTCAAGAAAAATCTTGATGAGTGGATGGGAAATACACCCCAGGGATCACTTCTGTGTCTCTGCTCGACAGTGGCACAGGAAAATAACTTTCTTGGGTGGCGTAAGCCAGGGAACCTTGTTGGCTAGGCTTGCGTAGGCCCTTGGGCCGATAGCCTAGTACCTACCTATGAACCTAAGTTTACTTCGTTTTTAGTCAAATGCCGGAATTGTCTAATGATTTATAGTAAATTTGCACACTAGTGGTACTAGTATGTATTTGTATACCCCACTGTTGTGCAGTCACCGAGTTGGTATATTTTAGTAACAGTGGATCTAGGGGACTTGCCTACTCCATAACATACTTGAGATTTTTTGTTTTTTGCAGTGTTTGATTTTTCTTTTATAGTCAGTTGGTGGTAGTGTAATTGAAGTGTTTATGATGTTCATCGTGTTAAACTGCTGCAGTCATTACACTTGGGTTATCCTGCCATCAGGCGGTCCCGCAGTCGGCCAGAGTTCCAATGTCGTGGTCCGGCGTCTATTGCTGTCGTCTCCTCCCTGACGTCAGTGCGAGAGGGGTATATAAGATGCAGCCGACGCCATTTACTTCAGTCTTTCTTGCTGTGTGGTGCCCAAAGCAAAAGCAGTTCGCACGTGCCGGTCGGCAGTCTCCTGAGATTTTCATTCCGAATCCAGAACCAAAGTCTTCTACAAAGCTAACTACCCCGTTGGGGAAACTTTTTCTTGCCTCAGACCGATGTCAGTAAAAGTTAATAACTGTAGTTCTTGTGGGAAGCAAATACCTCATAAGGATTTCCATTCCTATTGTATCCCATGCCTAGGCCCTGACCACGACGTTACTGTTTGTCGGTTTTGTGCTAGGTTTAACAAGCGCACTATTAAACATCTGTTTGATTTTGCCAGACATTATTTTGGTAGAAAATTCAATTATACCATGCCATCCATCGGAACTTCCGACGACCGGAATACACAAAAAGCGCAAAGACAAGGATAGGCATCCGAGGCCCAAAACTGACGACGAAGCCTCTTCTAGGCCAGTCACCGGTTCACCGGTTTTCAGCGAGGCGCCTTCGTAGCCCCTGACAACCGCTTCTGTAGAACCACACGCCGCCTCTAACTCCCACGTGGAGATGGCTGGGCCTTCAGACGCACAAGCTCTTCAGCCTACCGAGACTAACCTTTCAGAGGGATCCGGAGTAACTGAGCAACCCACAGCTACAGAGGGTGTCTTTAGACCTACTCAGTTAAGCATTAAACCCTCAGCTAAGTCTAAGCCTCCTATAAAGTCAAAGAAACAAATTCAGCATTCTCCAGGACAGGCCTCCATGCCTAAGAAACAAATGCTCAAAATGGCCGAAGACCTAATTAACTCTGATCAGGGGGTCCCATCCCCCTCCTGGTAAAAGGCCCAGACAGGATGCAGACTACGACTCATCCGACCAGGTGTCCATCTCTTCTGATTCATCCTCAGACTTAGGATACTCTTTACCCCCTTATGAGGATTCTGATGCTGAGGAATCAATTCCATCAGCCTCACCGCCTGAGGACTACTCCTTTGGGGAAACCCTACATACCACGAGGGAGCATTTCCAATGGGAAGGCCAGGATTACTCAGAATCCAAGAAAAGGCTCAGAGACTTCCTTTTATTACCTCAACACAGACCCCTTGCTATTCCGCCAGTGTTATATATTGTCGATGATCTGTATACTGAATCCAGCTTAAATCCTGATTCCTTACCTCCAGCCCCTGTTAAACCTGACAGATACTACAGAGTCCCTGACTCACATAAATTTCTGTATAAAAGCCCTGTCGTTGACCCTGAAACTATTTCTCAGGGACCCAAAGGAGTTGAGGCCTCATCAGCCAAGAATCCAGTTCCCTCTGACAGAGATTCCAGAGCATTAGACAGATGGGGAAAGAAAGTGTATACATCTGCAACTTTAGCAATGAGAGCCTTAAATTGCCAGTTTCACATGCTAAAATATCAGCAATTTTTACTGTCTCAGTTAAAACAAAAAATGCTTCCAGAATCAGATCCTCCTAATTTTAAAGAAATGCAGGATTTATTGCATGCAGCTGAACAAGTGGGAAAGCATACTTTGCAATGTGGTTTTGATTCTCTAGAGGCCTCCTGCAGAGCAGCAGTTACAGGCTCTGTTATTAGAAGACATGCTTGGTTAAAAGAACATACGTTACAAGATCATGTTAAAGCAAAATTATTGGATGCACCTTTGCAGCAGGATGTTTTATTTGGAGTTAAGGCAGAAGAGGTTTTAAAAGAAAATGGAGGACAAGGCAAAATCTATGCAAATGGTGAAGGATTTCTTACAGGTTCAGCCTCCTAGGTTTAGCAGAAACTGGCCAACTACGAATTGGTCCTTTCAATTACAGACAGACCTCAAAGGGGAAGATACAGACGTCCAAGAGGTAGAGGTCAAACACAAGGTCCTTACAGGCCTCGACAATGGGTTGCATCAGGCCAGAAAGAAGGGGAAGACAGGCCACAACAATATAAAAAGCAGCTCCAATGACTTCCCACTACAGCTGCCAAACAAATCCGTCTTGGCAGCCCCCTTGGGAGGAAAACTGGCACTCTTCTACCACAATTGGCAAATGATCACCAAAGGCAAATGGGTTCTCAGCATTGTATTTCAAGGTTACAGGTTCCACTTTCACACTCTGCCAAGGTTAAAAGGAATGCCAAATCTGCCACCAAATCAATGGGCAGAGGCTCAAAAACAAATTACAGCACTCATGGATGTGAGAGCTATTCAAAAGGTACCATCACAGGAGCAAGGACAAGGATTTTACTCTAGACTCTTTCTGGTACCCAGAAAGGACAAAGCCTGGAGGCCCATTCTGGATCTTTCATCTCTAAACACTTACCTGGATGTTCCGAAATTCAAAATGTTAACACTACAGCAGCTTCTTCCCATGCTGGGCAAGAAAGCTTGGCTCATGACTTTGGACCTCAGAGGCATACCTGCATGTCCCTATCAGACAAAACTGCAGAAGATACCGCAGATTCATAGCTGGTTCAGTGCACTACCAATTCTCTGCACTGCCCTTTGGCTTATCTACTGCGCCCAGGGTCTTCACAAAGTGCCTAGCACCAGTAATTGCATTTTGCAGACAGAAAAGAATTCAAATTTATCCGTACCTGGATGACTGCCTGATTCAAGCAGAGAGCAAGGACACTCTTCTAAAGCAGCTGGCGTTTGTAAAAAAGTTATTAAGTTGCCTGGGGTACACAGAAAACGAAAAGAAATCAAAACTAGTGCCCTCACAAGAGATTATATTCCTGGGTGCCAGCTTGAACACAACAGCCCAGATGGCTTATCTCACGCCAGACAAACAAGGACAACTGACTCAATACTTTCAATTGATGGCAACAAAGACCCAGCTCCCTGCAAGAAAAATTCTGCAGGCCTTGGGTTACATGGCATCCTGCATACTACTAATTCCATATGCCAGACTGCATATGAGGAAACTACAATGGTACCTAAAGAATGTATGGTCTCAACACTGTCAAAGTTTGGAAACAGTTATACCACTGATCCCTTGCCTTCAACAGCAGTTTCCAGTGGTGGGCTCAAGCTTGTCACCTCAACAAGGGACAGCCTTTTCACAACCCACAGCCAGGCAAACACTGACAACAGATTCATTGGATTACGCCTGGGGAGCACACGACAGGCAAATGTATTTAGGGCACATGGACTGCAGAACAAAGGCATCTTCACATCAATCAAAAAGAGATCCTAGCTGTACAAAATGCGATTATAGCTTTCAAGGACCTGCTGCATCCAGGACAACTACTCCTAAAGACAGACACCACCACAGTTATGTGGTACATAAGCAAGGGGGAACTCACTCCTACCCCCTATGCAGACAAACTATGACCTTATGGAACACAGCTATAAACCTTCAAGTTCATCTCCAAGCGCAATTCCTGCCAGGAGAGAAAAACACACTGGCAGACGACTTAAGCAGAAACATCATGGATCCCCACGAATGGGAGTTGAATCCATTAATATTCAGAATGATAAAACAGAAATGGAGGAGCCCAGACATAGATCTGTTTGCATCCCCAATAAACTGCCAGCTACAAAAATTCTGCTCAAGGAGTTACCATCCACAAGCATGGAAAGTGGATGCCCTCTCATTCAGCTAGAATAACCTACAAGTATACGCTTTCCCACCACTATCTCTCCTGCCAAAGGTACTCATAAAAGCCAGGCAGGAAGAGCCAAAGATGATCCTGATTGCACCAGACTGGCCACGCCGGCACTGGTACCCAATCTTAAGGAGCTTGACACAAGAACCACCCTGGATTTTGCCTCAAATCCCACATCTGCTTACTCAGCACAACAAACAAATATTACACAGGCAGCTAAAGACCTTAAACCTAGCTGCATGGACGATTCCTTAGTCAAGCAAGCAATGCCTCTCTCCAGAGCTGTTATGGATGTCATTCTGGAGGCCAGAAGGCCTAGTACCAGGAAAGCCTATTTGGATAAATGGAAGAGATTCTGTGCCTGGAACCAAGTTCACAGCCTTGACCCTCTTGTACCAAACATTCCTCAGATACTACAATACTTAACTGAGATGCTGGACAAAGGACTCTCCTTCTCATCCATCAAGATCCACACCTC
The DNA here is from genome assembly GCF_019279795.1 of Protopterus annectens. NCBI lineage: Eukaryota > Metazoa > Chordata > Ceratodontiformes > Protopteridae > Protopterus > Protopterus annectens. The sequence goes on from NC_056729.1 coordinate 33,003,741, forward strand.
TGCTATCTTTGCTCATTACAACATGGATCCACCAATTTTCTCTAATCCTCTGTTAAAACAGTACCTCAGAGGGGCTATAAACATAAGACCGCCCAGTAGAGCCTCTACTCCAACTTGGGGCCTCAACTTTGTTTTGGAGAAGCTAACTTTACCTCCTTTTGAGCCAGCCAACACAGCGGAATTAAAATATATCTCTTGGAAAACTGCTCTGCTCCTGGCAATAACATCAGCACGAAGAGTTTCAGAATTACAGGCTCTAATGGCAGTGGAACCTTTCCTCATTTTCCACCAGAACTGGGTGTCTTTACGAACTAACCCTACTTTTATGCCAAAGGTGGTATCCAGTGTGGCTCTAAACCAAACTATTCACCTGCCAACTTTTTATCCTAAACCACAGAATAAAGGGGAGAGACTACTGCACTCCTTGGACATTCACAGGCAGTTACGCTTCTAATTGGACAAAACCAAAAGCTTTCAGAAAATCTGAGCAATTATTGGTAGCATAAGCTGCAGGAGCACAGGGAAAAGCCATTTCAAAACAGACTATTTCAAAATGGATAGGACATTGCATACATTTCTGCTACACATACCATGGAAAACCTATACCTAGCAGCATTGGATCTCTCTCCACCAGGGCAACAGCCACTTCAACTGCCTACCTCAGGGAAGTACCTTCCAAGGATATCTTGGAAGCAGCAACTTGGAGTTCTGTACACACCTTCACCAAGCATTACCATCTGCCTCTATACTCTAAATCCAGAGCTGTCTTCGCCACTGCAGTGCTGCAGGGCCTTATAGCTACCCCTAATGCCTTATAGGACCACCCACCCTTCCTCAGCTTTGGGATTCTACCCAAGTGTAATGACTGCAGCAGTGTAACACGATGAACATAGTACAGTTTTGTACCTACCATAAATGTAGATGTTCGAGTGTAGACACTGCTGCAGTCCAGGTTACTCTCCCTCCTTCCCCTCTTACTGGCTGGTACGTACCTATGTCTTCTACCCTTACTACCTATGGGGGAGTATTTGCTGGTAGCTGTAAGTTGTTTTTTGCTTTTCTTATGTATGTTTTTTTTGCAATTGGAATTGCCTACATATTTAGAGGCATCTGACACCTGGGGCAAGAAAAACTGAAGAAAATGGTGTCTGCTGCATCTTATATACCCCTGTCGCACTGATGTCAGGGAGGAGGCGACAGCAACCGACGCCGGACCAAGATTTTGGAACTCTGGCCGACTGCGGGGACCACCTGACGGCAGGATAACCCAAGTGTGTAATGACTGCAGCAGTGTCTACACTCGAACATCTACATTTATGGTAGGTACAAAACTGTACTTTAACCCTGTTGCATCCAGTGGAACTTGTTTTAGTTCTTTTAACCTATAATCATATATGTACATTTTTTTTTAACAGTTCTCATTCACTCCACCATTGCATAAGTTGCTCAGTTTTTGCCTTCCCTTAAACCTTAGTTCTTCCCAAACATTTTCTTGGAAATTCCATATATGTCTATAAAATGGTCCTTCCCTTTAATATTTTTCCTTCAGTTTTTTTTATTTTCTTGAAATATCCAGAGCTGCTTTGACATTGAGAACAGATTTTGATTTCCATTTTGTAGTAATGCTTTCTTTGGCAGCCAGTAACATTAAACTTAAGCAAGGCTAACTATGATTATGTCCAGGCAGTTCAGATCCTGTATCCCAGCTCGTGAGTAGGGCAATGGAAGCAGTTGCATTCCCAGATACAGTAATAAGGTTGATTAGGGGGATATGTTAGGGGGGTTGTGCAGATGGCGCAGTGGTAGCGTTGTTGCCTAACAACAAGAGGTTCTCCTGTTCGATTCTCAGCTGGAGTGCCTTCTGTGTGGAGTCTGCATGGGTCCTCCCTGCATATGTGTGGGTTTCCTCTGGGTGCTCCAGTTTCCTTCCACGTTACAAAGATATGCATCTGGAGCCTTTCTCCCTGGGCCTCCACTGAAAATTGTCTTTGTTCCAAGTCGGGATTTCCTGGTTAACTAATGTTAAATAAATAAATAAATAAATATGAAGGCTCAGAGACAAGAATTAAAGTGGAAGGGTTCCTTTCTGATAGCTTTGTAAACAGAGGAACCAGGCAGGATGTCCACTTTCTCATGTGTTTGTATTATATTTAGAGCCATTGGCAAAAGGGGGTTCAGAAATTCAAGGATATAATTAATATGTTAATCAATAAAAGTTGGCTTTATTTGTAGGTTATATTTTGTACTTGATCCAATAAAGAATATCAGTGTTGTAGAACATTTTAGGACAGTTTCATGTCTTTAATGGATATAAAATGAATGATGATGAAACAAAGGCGCTGTAGCTATAAATTATGTACCCGCACATCAGTTGATTCAGCAATACCTGTGTTTATTAGGGCACAATAAAATTAAGTGTTTACGGGGGTATGTATTAAAAAAGGTTTCTGTTATGGATATATGGAAGAGACTGGAAAGATGATACAAAAACTGAAGAAATTGTCAGCTATTACTTATGGGTATGGATAGCAGGATACAAGCAGTGAAAATGTTTCAATCCCTTTAGTTTTATCTACAGTTCAGGCACATTTTTATTAAGGGTTAGTTGTGCAAAATAATTAATAGGCTCATAGGTGAATACAAGGCTATCAGTCTGTAGACTATTACAAGCCTAGCCAGTATCCAAAGATCAGAATCAGACCCTGATGATTTTCATAGTCAGTGTTGCAGTACTGATACTTGGGTCTTACTGCCATAAAGAAGCCTACGACTGACCAAATTCCCAGAGTCTCTACATCATCCACAGCCATCAGACATCTGGATTTCAGGGTATAAAACGGATGTTCATTTGCTCCATCATCTTTTTTTTTTTTAGCTGTGCAGTCTGATGTTCTACTCTTTTATTTTTTTGCTCACAGTCCGTTGATCGGCTTGTTTTCCAGAATTCGCTAATCTACATTCAGCTGAGTACCCTGTTGAAGTTTCCTTCTAATTAATGTTTAAAAAGGTTAACAACTGTTTAAAGTGTGAGAAGCAAATCCCGCATAAGGATTTCCATTTGTATTGTTTTGCTTGTGGCCTCAAGGAGGTGATTCTAGCTGTCAAAATTGTGCTAGGTTTCATTCCAAAACCTTGAAATGTAAGGTTGAATCCTTGCAGCCCACATGGAGTCTTCAGACCTAACATCACCCACCTCACTGTGCATGCCTTGGCATCAGGCCATTCACTTCCTAAGAAACAAAAAGATAACCTGAAGGGCCACATTTTTGTCTTACCTGCGTCATTAAGAAAATTGTTGAAATGTACAGACTTCTTACAATGGCCAGTAATCAGTCCTGGGTCAACGGCTTGGAAGGCAGCTATGTTTGCCACTGTACCCCCAATGCTGTAATAAAGAGTTGAAGGAATTTATCTAGGAAGGTAAGAGGGAAGTAGCTAAATGCAGTAGGCTGATCCTCCTAAGAGAACAAGGTGGTTTAGGATTATCTGATTTTATGGAATATTTTAGAGTGACTCAGTTAAGGCTCACGTAGGCATCTGAAACAAAAGCTTCCAATTCAAACTGAAAAGGGATAATGATCAAACAGGGGGGAAAGCTAAAGTAAGGATAGAGTGGATTTTGGATGCAGATCCTTAAGGAGGAGAATAAACACAGAATATTGCATTCATAAATTTGCAGAAAGTATTCTAAGAACAAAGCGAACATGAGAATGGAGAAAGGAGATTTTTCTAATAGTGATGACTGCGAGTAGTAGTACAGAAAATAGGCAAGAAAGAGTGGAATTTACTAGAAAACACTAGCAAAGGGATCCAAGGTGTTGAGCAAATAACTAGAAAGGAAAAGGTCATAAAATGAGATGAGCCAAGATGATGTTTTGGACCCTGGTTAGAGACTGCCTCCCCACCATGGATTGATATCAGACTATAAACAAAGACAGAGATAAGGGGACTGCTGAGTGAAAGTCCTTTTCTGGTAATGTTTTTCTTTTTAAATAAGAAACATGTTTATTAAATTATCACTTATGACATAGGCAGTCATACATTTATATAAATGAAAACAAACCATGTTGACATAATCCTAGTTGCAAACGTTGTACATCACTTATAAGCTACCCAGTCATTATCAGACAAACATTACACTGCTCATTCAAGTCCTGCCTTCTTTTAAACCTCATTCCTCCCCTGTATGCATTGTTCCCACAATTCCCATGTTTTCGTATGTAATTTGCTTCTACCCTTTTTTAAAAATCCCAATTCCAATTGTTTTATCTATGTTACTATATTCAGTACTTCTAGTACATTTGGTTTAGACTTTGATTTCCATTTTCCAGTAATTGCGTTTTTGGCAGCCACCATAATTTTATTCATCAAGGCCTTACTTATGTCTAGGCCATTCCAATTCTGTATCGTAGTTCAGACAAATAATTTCCCTAGTTACACCAGTTTGCTCACCCAGCATTTCCGACAGAGTAATCTGCAGGGAATCTTTAAAGTCTGCCAACTCATTACACTCCCAGAAACTATGTTCCCAGTTACCTCTCTCTTCCCCATCACACCTCCAACATTTGCCATCTACCTGAGGAGAAATTTTCTGGAATCTACTTGTGGTATAAAAATATCTGTGTAAACATTTCCAAGCAAAAATCCTAAATCTTTTAGATTTTGTTACATGTTTGAGAGACATACATATATCCTCTCTTTTTTTTTTCTTTGTGAATTGCTTATCCAGTCTCTCTTCCCAATCCTTTCTAACCTCCTCTGATTGATTTTTATAGTTATCATGCAATATTTTATAAGCTCTACTAATTATTCCTTTATTAACAGCAACTTCTGTTCCAGATTCTACTAAACAGTCTACCACTGCTGGTCTTTTGTTTAGGACCCCCCATTTCTTTCTCTCTGCTTATACTCTGATATCAGTCCTTGATAGGGAAGGTAGTCTCTAACCTACAGTCCAAATAAATTCTTGGCATCTTCCTATTCTCTTACTTTTCCGTCTGTAGTTATTTTCTCCCAATACCTTGGTTTTCTTGCCAGTTTTCTCCAGTAAAATTCAGTCCTCTCTTGCCTATTATCTGTATCTCTAATTGTAGTCATCCTTATCAACAGAATCTCCTTTCTCCATTCCCTTGTTGGCTTAGTTCTTAGAATACTTTATGCTACATTATAAATGTAATATTCTGTTTAATTATTGTTCTCAAAAGATCTGCATCCAAAATCCTAGTCTCTCTGTTTCTTGAGCTTCCCCCATTACATCATCATCCCTTTCCACTTTGAGTTATAGGTTTCAGCTTGTGCTATGTGTAGGAGCCTGTAGCTCTGAAATACCCCATTCAAACTGGGTATTCCCAATTCACCTTGTTCTCTGTTGGAAGAATCTGCTTATTCCTACTTGACTCTTGCCGTCTTCCCCTCCCAGATAAAATCCTTCAGCTCTTTATTAATTGCTATCCACGACTTCTCCTCTAGTTGATAAAAATGTGTGACCTGTATGGAAGACTAACGGGACTATAAACATTTTAACTGCTTGTATCTTACTGTCCATATGCGTATAACAGAACTTCTAGTTTTTGTATCATCTTTTATTTAGTCTCTTCCCACATATCCTTAGCTGCTGCAACGGAATTATTTTTAATCCTTGCTCCTAAATACATTTTATTATGTCCTCATAAATATGGATATTGCTGAACAAATTCAAGTGTGGGTACATAATTTATGACTATTGCCTTTGTTTTAGCTTCATTAATTTTGTATCCTGAAAAGTTTTGAAACGGTTTCAAAATGTTGCACAGCACTGTAAACTATAACGTCCTTTTCTGGTTTTGACCGATGTAAAATAATATAATCTGCAAATAGAACCAGCTTTTCTTGACTACCACACCAATTATATCTTTGAATTTCTGATGCCCTTATTTTCTTTGCCAATGGTTCTAAACATAATGTCAGTAACAAAGGGGAAAGAAGACAACCTTGCCTGCTTCCTCTGCTCAAGCAGAAATGATCAGAGAGGACCCCACTCACTTAAATTTTCAATTCAGATTCCTCATATATCCTCCTAAACAAACTTTTAATGTTGTCAGGAAACGCAGATGCTTACATTGCCCTGCTCATAAAATCCCCGCTTACTCTGTCAAATACTTTGTCTGTATCAAGACCCACCAACAGCAGTACTATTTTTTTTTTTTTTTACATTCTGCTTCCCTCTGGGTCATCATTGTTCTGTTAATGTTGTCAAATGTTTGCCTGTCCTCCCCAAAACCACATTAATCCATATCTATCACTTTTGCCATTCTTTTATTCATTATAGACGTACACCCTTTATAATCATGGTTTGGTATTGAAATGGATCTATATGAAGCTGGATCTGATGGATCTTTAACCACTTTAGGTATTACGACTACCACCACTTTCTTCTAGGATCCTGGTACTTCTCCTTTTAAATTACTGTTAAACAAAACCTTCCAGATCTTTGTCAGTTTTCTTCCTTCCTAACTTCTAAACTTCCAGAGGAATACCATGTGTTCCTGGGGACTTTCCTTTAGACTGGTTATACATCACCATTTTTATATCTTCTCCTCCTATCCCAACTGTTAGTAATTGAGCCTGATGTTCCTCTAACCTTGGCATATTTAATTCTTCCGTAAACATTTCCATTTGTACCTTTTCTTGATTTCCATATTTTTCTGTTTGATACAGACTTTCATAGAATTTCAGAAAGTCTTCTAATACCTCTACATGATCTCGTTACCTTCCTTGTTATAAGCTTCCTAAGCTTGGTGACAACCCTTTCTACTTTCTGTTGCCTGAGTCGTTGTGCCTTTGCACTCAGCTTAAATATAAACCCCCATGTCACAAGATGGGTTGCAAACTGGCTCAAAGACAGAACCCACAGAGTGAGAGTTGCTGGAGCCAT